>NW_027438975.1:0-264354 GCF_040939455.1 Microcebus murinus | reverse complement strand
CTAATCCATCTGTGAGGGTGGCAACCGAAAGAGAATTTTAGAGCTGACAGAATAGGCGAGGAAAGGCATAGGAGATTTCCACACCCAGTAAGGAAGCCTTTCCCGAAGTGGAAGAAAGAAAGGAGCAAACAGAGACACCGGTAGCCCGCCCGGATCAGAGTCTGCCCCTGAGAGAAAGTACCCTGACCAGGTTCACCCGTGGGTGGGTCGCGAGCTAGCGGCACTCAGAAGAGCGAGGCCCGCAGTCTGTGCAGAAGACACCTGCACTCGGGTGTGTGTGGCGGCACAATTCACAAGCAGCTCCAGATGTTAAGCCAAGGAGAAGCCAGGGAGTTCCCAACGCCCCAGGTGTCCTCAGCCCACGACTGGCTGCTGTGGGAATGCGAAGCCCGGCTCCTTGTCTCAGAGCGGGGCAACCAGGAGGTGTGATGTCCACCCCGGGGTTCCCAGGAGGATCAGACTGAAGCTGGGACTTGGCCTGAAAGTGTCCCCTCGCATGGCCACCCCCTTCCCCTTCCTGCTCCTCTACTCCTGGTGCCCCTCCATCCAGGGGCCAGACCTTAAAGAGTCACCCGCAAGAGAATCCTGGTCCCAAAGGAGCCTTCTGGGGGACCCCTGCTGAGAGAGGTTGTGGGCATGGCCCGCTGGGGCTCTGCCCGACCCAGGGCTGAGAGATGCAACCTCCCAGCTCTGGGTCCCTGCAGGAAGTGTTGGCAAGCACAGGGCCAGTCCTCCAAAGGCCCAGGTGCAGGGAGCCCAGGCCAAGCAGCCTGTGGAAGAAGCCACATGCTGTGCCACCCCGGGGAACACCACTGCAGGCCACGGCCCTTCCCACCTCCTCCTCCTCCTCCTCCTCCTCCTCCTCCCACCCCGCCCCCGCCCCCGCCCCCACATGGCACAGGGCCCAGAGACACCTCAGACACTTGCTACCCAAAGTGCAAAGGGCATCAGTTGCTCCTCCAAACCCCCCCCCCCAGCCCAGCAGACCACGTTGTCCAGCCAGCCCCCGGGCCTCCCTGGGGTGCCCAGCACAAAAGTGCAGACACCCACCGGACCCTCAATCTCAGTTTTCGGATGTTTTTGCCACTCTAAGGACCCGCAGGCCAGCTGGGCCTTCTGGCAGGACAGAGAGCCCCGGAATCCGACGTGGAGAGCTGGGTATACGTCCCCATGAGGAGGCGGTCCCCACCTCCGCGGCTATCCCCTTGCGGGGAGCGGCAGCCGCGGGGCCTCAGAGAAGACACCAGGCTGGGCCCCCACGGCACAGCGGGAGCACGTCCCCCGCAGGCCACTTAGCGACGGCGGCCAGCCGGCGGACGGTTGGGTTGCACGAGACGCTGCGGCCGCCCTGCTACCGGGTTCCTGGGAGGGCGTCCTGGAACCAGCGTCCACACCAAGCCCTTGGAAGGCCCAGGCGACGGAGGAGCCCCGTCAGGCAGGGGCCGAGGACGGTGACGGCCCGGGCGGGGACGAGCGTGTCAGGCAGGGGCAGAGGACGGTGACAGGTGATAGGCCGGGCGGGAAGGAGTCAGTCAGGCAGGGGCCGTGGAGGAGACGGGCTGGGTAAGGGTTAGGGTTAGTGTCAGGGCACAAGTCACAATCGCAAAGACCTGGAAGCCACCCGAGTGCCCATCGACCCACGAGTGGGTAAATAAAATGTGGCGCGTGGACACCACGGAGTGCTATTCGGCTATGAGGAGCAGCGGTGAGGGGGCACCTCTCGTGGTTCTCCTGGCCAGAGCTGGAACCCGTTCCAGTAAGCCAAGTATCCCAAGAATGGACACACGAGCACCACGTGCTCGCGCTCACCAGCAAATGGGTACGAACCGATGGACACCTAAGTGGACACAGAGGAATCACCTTCTTCGGGTGGGTGTCGGGCGGGTGGGGGGAGGGGATGGGCATACACATCCATTAGGAATGGGGTGGGTACGCACCGACTGGGGGATGGGCGCACTTGAAGCTCTGACCCGAGGGGGGAGGCTGGGAGAGGGCAACGCACCCGACCTTAACATTGGTGCCCCCACAATATGCTGGAACAACATGAGAGGTAAATGAATAAGAACACGGGGGGGGGGGAGGGGGGCACGGGCAACACATGTCACCTTAATACTTGGACTCCCATCATCTGCTTGAAAAGAGAGAGAAAAGAAAATGCAATAATAGAGATAAGAGACACTTTTTAAAAATAATGAATCCGGCCGGGCGCTGTGGCTCACGCCTGTAATCCTAGCTCTTGGGAGGCCGAGGCGGGCGGATTGCTCAAGGTCAGGAGTTCAAAACCAGCCTGAGCAAGAGCGAGACCCCGTCTCTACTATAAATAGAAAGAAATTAATTGGCCAACTGATATATATATAAAAAATTAGCGGGGCATGGTGGCGCATGCCTGCAGTCCCAGCTACCCTGGAGGCTGAGGCAGAAGGATCACTCGAGCCCAGGAGTTTGAAGTTGCTGTGAGCTAGGCTGACGCCACGGCACTCACTCTAGCCTGGGCAACAAACCGAGACTCTGTCTCAAAAAAAAAAAAAAAAAAATGAATCCGAAGAGAAAAGTAAAAGGAGGCCTGTGGAGCAGGTCTGGGTGTGACTCCGGATCCCCGAACATCAGGTGCCACCACCAAAGATTCCTACGTGTAGCCCATAGAACCCCAAAAGCAACGGGAGGAGTTCTGGTCACATACTCCCTCAAAATGACATCCTGGCCTTCTTCTGGAACTCCCTCCCCTCTCAGACTCTCAAGGTTTCCTCCAGCGTGTCGGCTCCCACAGAGCAGACCTTTGGTCTGAGACCTGACTGTCCAGAAGCCACGCATGCTGCCGCGTGGCGGCGGTGTCACGGCTCGGGACAAGAGGAGGCCCAACGGCGCGGGCTGGGGCGCCAGGCACCGCGGCGGGCGCTGAGGGTGGGGGTCACCCCCACCCCGGGCCGCCCCCGCACTCCCAGAAACGCGACAGAACCAGAGGCAAAAAAAAAAAAGAAGAAGCCTACGGCACCCGGTATTCCCGGGCGGTCTCCCATCCAAGTTCTAACCAGGCCCGACCCTGCTTAGCTTCCGAGACCAGACGGGATCGGGCGCGTTCGGGGTGGTGTGGCCGTGGACGGCGGAGGGCGCCCCTGCCCCGCTCAAGAAGCCGAGCCTCTCTGCGCTTCCCCGCCGCCTCCTCCCGCCCCAGGCCCCGCGCCGGGTCGGGCCTGTTGAGTTCGCCGGCCGGGTCCCGCGGGCTCCGAGGGACGGGGGGTGACAGGCGGGGCGGGCAGGGAGCGGCGGGCCGGGGTTGGGGGCTGTCTCTGTACACACACACACTCACACTCACACTCACTCACTCACTCACACTCACACAAGATGCGCCTCCACGGCTGGACCCGCCCAGGTGGAGACCTTCAAGCCCCCCTCCTCTCCTCGCCTGGCCTCCTTCACCTCCCCGCCCCCCACCCCCAGCGCGCCGGGGCCGCAGACTGCGCACGGGCGGGAGGGGCGGGGCGCTCGCCCTTTGACCCCAGCCAGGGGCGGCCCTCCCCCACAACCCCTTTCAGCTGCGCCCCCCACCCTGTGGCCCGGCGGCCGCCTATTCCCCCGGGCCAGGGCTGGGGCACAGCGCACGGGGGAGGGGAGCCAGTGTATGGGGCGTCTCTCTCTCTCGGGATGTGTCCCATGGGTGGGGTTGGGTGGGGTGGCGTGGTTTGTGGGGCGCTGAAGAAATCAGTCCCCTCCATCTCCTCCCTCTGGAAAACACCCAAGCCCTTGGAGAACTGCCCGCACCGCTACCGTGGGGGCCGGGACCCTCCTCTGTGTCCTCCTGTGGCCCAGTCCAAGGGGCCTGGGCCTGGCCGGGGCTGCACTGGACCCCAACCACCCTGGCGTGTGGACTCGCTAAAAATCGGCCATTAGATATTGGATTCCAGCGTCATTGAGGTCATTTCACTAATGAGTGCACCGCAAAGAGTTTCCTAATCCATCTGTGAGGGTGGCAACCGAAAGAGAATTTTAGAGCTGACAGAATAGGCGAGGAAAGGCATAGGAGATTTCCACACCCAGTAAGGAAGCCTTTCCCGAAGTGGAAGAAAGAAAGGAGCAAACAGAGACACCGGTAGCCCGCCCGGATCAGAGTCTGCCCCTGAGAGAAAGTACCCTGACCAGGTTCACCCGTGGGTGGGTCGCGAGCTAGCGGCACTCAGAAGAGCGAGGCCCGCAGTCTGTGCAGAAGACACCTGCACTCGGGTGTGTGTGGCGGCACAATTCACAAGCAGCTCCAGATGTTAAGCCAAGGAGAAGCCAGGGAGTTCCCAACGCCCCAGGTGTCCTCAGCCCACGACTGGCTGCTGTGGGAATGCGAAGCCCGGCTCCTTGTCTCAGAGCGGGGCAACCAGGAGGTGTGATGTCCACCCCGGGGTTCCCAGGAGGATCAGACTGAAGCTGGGACTTGGCCTGAAAGTGTCCCCTCGCATGGCCACCCCCTTCCCCTTCCTGCTCCTCTACTCCTGGTGCCCCTCCATCCAGGGGCCAGACCTTAAAGAGTCACCCGCAAGAGAATCCTGGTCCCAAAGGAGCCTTCTGGGGGACCCCTGCTGAGAGAGGTTGTGGGCATGGCCCGCTGGGGCTCTGCCCGACCCAGGGCTGAGAGATGCAACCTCCCAGCTCTGGGTCCCTGCAGGAAGTGTTGGCAAGCACAGGGCCAGTCCTCCAAAGGCCCAGGTGCAGGGAGCCCAGGCCAAGCAGCCTGTGGAAGAAGCCACATGCTGTGCCACCCCGGGGAACACCACTGCAGGCCACGGCCCTTCCCACCTCCTCCTCCTCCTCCTCCTCCTCCTCCTCCCACCCCGCCCCCGCCCCCGCCCCCACATGGCACAGGGCCCAGAGACACCTCAGACACTTGCTACCCAAAGTGCAAAGGGCATCAGTTGCTCCTCCAAACCCCCCCCCCCAGCCCAGCAGACCACGTTGTCCAGCCAGCCCCCGGGCCTCCCTGGGGTGCCCAGCACAAAAGTGCAGACACCCACCGGACCCTCAATCTCAGTTTTCGGATGTTTTTGCCACTCTAAGGACCCGCAGGCCAGCTGGGCCTTCTGGCAGGACAGAGAGCCCCGGAATCCGACGTGGAGAGCTGGGTATACGTCCCCATGAGGAGGCGGTCCCCACCTCCGCGGCTATCCCCTTGCGGGGAGCGGCAGCCGCGGGGCCTCAGAGAAGACACCAGGCTGGGCCCCCACGGCACAGCGGGAGCACGTCCCCCGCAGGCCACTTAGCGACGGCGGCCAGCCGGCGGACGGTTGGGTTGCACGAGACGCTGCGGCCGCCCTGCTACCGGGTTCCTGGGAGGGCGTCCTGGAACCAGCGTCCACACCAAGCCCTTGGAAGGCCCAGGCGACGGAGGAGCCCCGTCAGGCAGGGGCCGAGGACGGTGACGGCCCGGGCGGGGACGAGCGTGTCAGGCAGGGGCAGAGGACGGTGACAGGTGATAGGCCGGGCGGGAAGGAGTCAGTCAGGCAGGGGCCGTGGAGGAGACGGGCTGGGTAAGGGTTAGGGTTAGTGTCAGGGCACAAGTCACAATCGCAAAGACCTGGAAGCCACCCGAGTGCCCATCGACCCACGAGTGGGTAAATAAAATGTGGCGCGTGGACACCACGGAGTGCTATTCGGCTATGAGGAGCAGCGGTGAGGGGGCACCTCTCGTGGTTCTCCTGGCCAGAGCTGGAACCCGTTCCAGTAAGCCAAGTATCCCAAGAATGGACACACGAGCACCACGTGCTCGCGCTCACCAGCAAATGGGTACGAACCGATGGACACCTAAGTGGACACAGAGGAATCACCTTCTTCGGGTGGGTGTCGGGCGGGTGGGGGGAGGGGATGGGCATACACATCCATTAGGAATGGGGTGGGTACGCACCGACTGGGGGATGGGCGCACTTGAAGCTCTGACCCGAGGGGGGAGGCTGGGAGAGGGCAACGCACCCGACCTTAACATTGGTGCCCCCACAATATGCTGGAACAACATGAGAGGTAAATGAATAAGAACACGGGGGGGGGGGAGGGGGGCACGGGCAACACATGTCACCTTAATACTTGGACTCCCATCATCTGCTTGAAAAGAGAGAGAAAAGAAAATGCAATAATAGAGATAAGAGACACTTTTTAAAAATAATGAATCCGGCCGGGCGCTGTGGCTCACGCCTGTAATCCTAGCTCTTGGGAGGCCGAGGCGGGCGGATTGCTCAAGGTCAGGAGTTCAAAACCAGCCTGAGCAAGAGCGAGACCCCGTCTCTACTATAAATAGAAAGAAATTAATTGGCCAACTGATATATATATAAAAAATTAGCGGGGCATGGTGGCGCATGCCTGCAGTCCCAGCTACCCTGGAGGCTGAGGCAGAAGGATCACTCGAGCCCAGGAGTTTGAAGTTGCTGTGAGCTAGGCTGACGCCACGGCACTCACTCTAGCCTGGGCAACAAACCGAGACTCTGTCTCAAAAAAAAAAAAAAAAAAAATGAATCCGAAGAGAAAAGTAAAAGGAGGCCTGTGGAGCAGGTCTGGGTGTGACTCCGGATCCCCGAACATCAGGTGCCACCACCAAAGATTCCTACGTGTAGCCCATAGAACCCCAAAAGCAACGGGAGGAGTTCTGGTCACATACTCCCTCAAAATGACATCCTGGCCTTCTTCTGGAACTCCCTCCCCTCTCAGACTCTCAAGGTTTCCTCCAGCGTGTCGGCTCCCACAGAGCAGACCTTTGGTCTGAGACCTGACTGTCCAGAAGCCACGCATGCTGCCGCGTGGCGGCGGTGTCACGGCTCGGGACAAGAGGAGGCCCAACGGCGCGGGCTGGGGCGCCAGGCACCGCGGCGGGCGCTGAGGGTGGGGGTCACCCCCACCCCGGGCCGCCCCCGCACTCCCAGAAACGCGACAGAACCAGAGGCAAAAAAAGAAAAGAAGAAGCCTACGGCACCCGGTATACACCGGGCGGTCTCCCATCCAAGTTCTAACCAGGCCCGACCCTGCTTAGCTTCCGAGACCAGACGGGATCGGGCGCGTTCGGGGTGGTGTGGCCGTGGACGGCGGAGGGCGCCCCTGCCCCGCTCAAGAAGCCGAGCCTCTCTGCGCTTCCCCGCCGCCTCCTCCCGCCCCAGGCCCCGCGCCGGGTCGGGCCTGTTGAGTTCGCCGGCCGGGTCCCGCGGGCTCCGAGGGACGGGGGGTGACAGGCGGGGCGGGCAGGGAGCGGCGGGCCGGGGTTGGGGGCTGTCTCTGTACACACACACACTCACACTCACACTCACTCACTCACTCACACTCACACAAGATGCGCCTCCACGGCTGGACCCGCCAAGGTGGAGACCTTCAAGCCCCCCTCCTCTCCTCGCCTGGCCTCCTTCACCTCCCCGCCCCCCACCCCCAGCGCGCCGGGGCCGCAGACTGCGCACGGGCGGGAGGGGCGGGGCGCTCGCCCTTTGACCCCAGCCAGGGGCGGCCCTCCCCCACAACCCCTTTCAGCTGCGCCCCCCACCCTGTGGCCCGGCGGCCGCCTATTCCCCCGGGCCAGGGCTGGGGCACAGCGCACGGGGGAGGGGAGCCAGTGTATGGGGCGTCTCTCTCTCTCGGGATGTGTCCCATGGGTGGGGTGGTGTGGTTTGTGGGGCGCTGAAGAAATCAGTCCCCTCCATCTCCTCCCTCTGGAAAACACCCAAGCCCTTGGAGAACTGCCCGCACCGCTACCGTGGGGGCCGGGACCCTCCTCTGTGTCCTCCTGTGGCCCAGTCCAAGGGGCCTGGGCCTGGCCGGGGCTGCACTGGACCCCAACCACCCTGGCGTGTGGACTCGCTAAAAATCGGCCATTAGATATTGGATTCCAGCGTCATTGAGGTCATTTCACTAATGAGTGCACCGCAAAGAGTTTCCTAATCCATCTGTGAGGGTGGCAACCGAAAGAGAATTTTAGAGCTGACAGAATAGGCGAGGAAAGGCATAGGAGATTTCCACACCCAGTAAGGAAGCCTTTCCCGAAGTGGAAGAAAGAAAGGAGCAAACAGAGACACCGGTAGCCCGCCCGGATCAGAGTCTGCCCCTGAGAGAAAGTACCCTGACCAGGTTCACCCGTGGGTGGGTCGCGAGCTAGCGGCACTCAGAAGAGCGAGGCCCGCAGTCTGTGCAGAAGACACCTGCACTCGGGTGTGTGTGGCGGCACAATTCACAAGCAGCTCCAGATGTTAAGCCAAGGAGAAGCCAGGGAGTTCCCAACGCCCCAGGTGTCCTCAGCCCACGACTGGCTGCTGTGGGAATGCGAAGCCCGGCTCCTTGTCTCAGAGCGGGGCAACCAGGAGGTGTGATGTCCACCCCGGGGTTCCCAGGAGGATCAGACTGAAGCTGGGACTTGGCCTGAAAGTGTCCCCTCGCATGGCCACCCCCTTCCCCTTCCTGCTCCTCTACTCCTGGTGCCCCTCCATCCAGGGGCCAGACCTTAAAGAGTCACCCGCAAGAGAATCCTGGTCCCAAAGGAGCCTTCTGGGGGACCCCTGCTGAGAGAGGTTGTGGGCATGGCCCGCTGGGGCTCTGCCCGACCCAGGGCTGAGAGATGCAACCTCCCAGCTCTGGGTCCCTGCAGGAAGTGTTGGCAAGCACAGGGCCAGTCCTCCAAAGGCCCAGGTGCAGGGAGCCCAGGCCAAGCAGCCTGTGGAAGAAGCCACATGCTGTGCCACCCCGGGGAACACCACTGCAGGCCACGGCCCTTCCCACCTCCTCCTCCTCCTCCTCCTCCTCCTCCTCCCACCCCGCCCCCGCCCCCGCCCCCACATGGCACAGGGCCCAGAGACACCTCAGACACTTGCTACCCAAAGTGCAAAGGGCATCAGTTGCTCCTCCAAACCCCCCCCCCCAGCCCAGCAGACCACGTTGTCCAGCCAGCCCCCGGGCCTCCCTGGGGTGCCCAGCACAAAAGTGCAGACACCCACCGGACCCTCAATCTCAGTTTTCGGATGTTTTTGCCACTCTAAGGACCCGCAGGCCAGCTGGGCCTTCTGGCAGGACAGAGAGCCCCGGAATCCGACGTGGAGAGCTGGGTATACGTCCCCATGAGGAGGCGGTCCCCACCTCCGCGGCTATCCCCTTGCGGGGAGCGGCAGCCGCGGGGCCTCAGAGAAGACACCAGGCTGGGCCCCCACGGCACAGCGGGAGCACGTCCCCCGCAGGCCACTTAGCGACGGCGGCCAGCCGGCGGACGGTTGGGTTGCACGAGACGCTGCGGCCGCCCTGCTACCGGGTTCCTGGGAGGGCGTCCTGGAACCAGCGTCCACACCAAGCCCTTGGAAGGCCCAGGCGACGGAGGAGCCCCGTCAGGCAGGGGCCGAGGACGGTGACGGCCCGGGCGGGGACGAGCGTGTCAGGCAGGGGCAGAGGACGGTGACAGGTGATAGGCCGGGCGGGAAGGAGTCAGTCAGGCAGGGGCCGTGGAGGAGACGGGCTGGGTAAGGGTTAGGGTTAGTGTCAGGGCACAAGTCACAATCGCAAAGACCTGGAAGCCACCCGAGTGCCCATCGACCCACGAGTGGGTAAATAAAATGTGGCGCGTGGACACCACGGAGTGCTATTCGGCTATGAGGAGCAGCGGTGAGGGGGCACCTCTCGTGGTTCTCCTGGCCAGAGCTGGAACCCGTTCCAGTAAGCCAAGTATCCCAAGAATGGACACACGAGCACCACGTGCTCGCGCTCACCAGCAAATGGGTACGAACCGATGGACACCTAAGTGGACACAGAGGAATCACCTTCTTCGGGTGGGTGTCGGGCGGGTGGGGGGAGGGGATGGGCATACACATCCATTAGGAATGGGGTGGGTACGCACCGACTGGGGGATGGGCGCACTTGAAGCTCTGACCCGAGGGGGGAGGCTGGGAGAGGGCAACGCACCCGACCTTAACATTGGTGCCCCCACAATATGCTGGAACAACATGAGAGGTAAATGAATAAGAACACGGGGGGGGGGAGGGGGGCACGGGCAACACATGTCACCTTAATACTTGGACTCCCATCATCTGCTTGAAAAGAGAGAGAAAAGAAAATGCAATAATAGAGATAAGAGACACTTTTTAAAAATAATGAATCCGGCCGGGCGCTGTGGCTCACGCCTGTAATCCTAGCTCTTGGGAGGCCGAGGCGGGCGGATTGCTCAAGGTCAGGAGTTCAAAACCAGCCTGAGCAAGAGCGAGACCCCGTCTCTACTATAAATAGAAAGAAATTAATTGGCCAACTGATATATATATAAAAAATTAGCGGGGCATGGTGGCGCATGCCTGCAGTCCCAGCTACCCTGGAGGCTGAGGCAGAAGGATCACTCGAGCCCAGGAGTTTGAAGTTGCTGTGAGCTAGGCTGACGCCACGGCACTCACTCTAGCCTGGGCAACAAACCGAGACTCTGTCTCAAAAAAAAAAAAAAAAAAATGAATCCGAAGAGAAAAGTAAAAGGAGGCCTGTGGAGCAGGTCTGGGTGTGACTCCGGATCCCCGAACATCAGGTGCCACCACCAAAGATTCCTACGTGTAGCCCATAGAACCCCAAAAGCAACGGGAGGAGTTCTGGTCACATACTCCCTCAAAATGACATCCTGGCCTTCTTCTGGAACTCCCTCCCCTCTCAGACTCTCAAGGTTTCCTCCAGCGTGTCGGCTCCCACAGAGCAGACCTTTGGTCTGAGACCTGACTGTCCAGAAGCCACGCATGCTGCCGCGTGGCGGCGGTGTCACGGCTCGGGACAAGAGGAGGCCCAACGGCGCGGGCTGGGGCGCCAGGCACCGCGGCGGGCGCTGAGGGTGGGGGTCACCCCCACCCCGGGCCGCCCCCGCACTCCCAGAAACGCGACAGAACCAGAGGCAAAAAAAGAAAAGAAGAAGCCTACGGCACCCGGTATACACCGGGCGGTCTCCCATCCAAGTTCTAACCAGGCCCGACCCTGCTTAGCTTCCGAGACCAGACGGGATCGGGCGCGTTCGGGGTGGTGTGGCCGTGGACGGCGGAGGGCGCCCCTGCCCCGCTCAAGAAGCCGAGCCTCTCTGCGCTTCCCCGCCGCCTCCTCCCGCCCCAGGCCCCGCGCCGGGTCGGGCCTGTTGAGTTCGCCGGCCGGGTCCCGCGGGCTCCGAGGGACGGGGGGTGACAGGCGGGGCGGGCAGGGAGCGGCGGGCCGGGGTTGGGGGCTGTCTCTGTACACACACACACTCACACTCACACTCACTCACTCACTCACACTCACACAAGATGCGCCTCCACGGCTGGACCCGCCAAGGTGGAGACCTTCAAGCCCCCCTCCTCTCCTCGCCTGGCCTCCTTCACCTCCCCGCCCCCCACCCCCAGCGCGCCGGGGCCGCAGACTGCGCACGGGCGGGAGGGGCGGGGCGCTCGCCCTTTGACCCCAGCCAGGGGCGGCCCTCCCCCACAACCCCTTTCAGCTGCGCCCCCCACCCTGTGGCCCGGCGGCCGCCTATTCCCCCGGGCCAGGGCTGGGGCACAGCGCACGGGGGAGGGGAGCCAGTGTATGGGGCGTCTCTCTCTCTCGGGATGTGTCCCATGGGTGGGGTGGTGTGGTTTGTGGGGCGCTGAAGAAATCAGTCCCCTCCATCTCCTCCCTCTGGAAAACACCCAAGCCCTTGGAGAACTGCCCGCACCGCTACCGTGGGGGCCGGGACCCTCCTCTGTGTCCTCCTGTGGCCCAGTCCAAGGGGCCTGGGCCTGGCCGGGGCTGCACTGGACCCCAACCACCCTGGCGTGTGGACTCGCTAAAAATCGGCCATTAGATATTGGATTCCAGCGTCATTGAGGTCATTTCACTAATGAGTGCACCGCAAAGAGTTTCCTAATCCATCTGTGAGGGTGGCAACCGAAAGAGAATTTTAGAGCTGACAGAATAGGCGAGGAAAGGCATAGGAGATTTCCACACCCAGTAAGGAAGCCTTTCCCGAAGTGGAAGAAAGAAAGGAGCAAACAGAGACACCGGTAGCCCGCCCGGATCAGAGTCTGCCCCTGAGAGAAAGTACCCTGACCAGGTTCACCCGTGGGTGGGTCGCGAGCTAGCGGCACTCAGAAGAGCGAGGCCCGCAGTCTGTGCAGAAGACACCTGCACTCGGGTGTGTGTGGCGGCACAATTCACAAGCAGCTCCAGATGTTAAGCCAAGGAGAAGCCAGGGAGTTCCCAACGCCCCAGGTGTCCTCAGCCCACGACTGGCTGCTGTGGGAATGCGAAGCCCGGCTCCTTGTCTCAGAGCGGGGCAACCAGGAGGTGTGATGTCCACCCCGGGGTTCCCAGGAGGATCAGACTGAAGCTGGGACTTGGCCTGAAAGTGTCCCCTCGCATGGCCACCCCCTTCCCCTTCCTGCTCCTCTACTCCTGGTGCCCCTCCATCCAGGGGCCAGACCTTAAAGAGTCACCCGCAAGAGAATCCTGGTCCCAAAGGAGCCTTCTGGGGGACCCCTGCTGAGAGAGGTTGTGGGCATGGCCCGCTGGGGCTCTGCCCGACCCAGGGCTGAGAGATGCAACCTCCCAGCTCTGGGTCCCTGCAGGAAGTGTTGGCAAGCACAGGGCCAGTCCTCCAAAGGCCCAGGTGCAGGGAGCCCAGGCCAAGCAGCCTGTGGAAGAAGCCACATGCTGTGCCACCCCGGGGAACACCACTGCAGGCCACGGCCCTTCCCACCTCCTCCTCCTCCTCCTCCTCCTCCTCCTCCCACCCCGCCCCCGCCCCCGCCCCCACATGGCACAGGGCCCAGAGACACCTCAGACACTTGCTACCCAAAGTGCAAAGGGCATCAGTTGCTCCTCCAAACCCCCCCCCCCAGCCCAGCAGACCACGTTGTCCAGCCAGCCCCCGGGCCTCCCTGGGGTGCCCAGCACAAAAGTGCAGACACCCACCGGACCCTCAATCTCAGTTTTCGGATGTTTTTGCCACTCTAAGGACCCGCAGGCCAGCTGGGCCTTCTGGCAGGACAGAGAGCCCCGGAATCCGACGTGGAGAGCTGGGTATACGTCCCCATGAGGAGGCGGTCCCCACCTCCGCGGCTATCCCCTTGCGGGGAGCGGCAGCCGCGGGGCCTCAGAGAAGACACCAGGCTGGGCCCCCACGGCACAGCGGGAGCACGTCCCCCGCAGGCCACTTAGCGACGGCGGCCAGCCGGCGGACGGTTGGGTTGCACGAGACGCTGCGGCCGCCCTGCTACCGGGTTCCTGGGAGGGCGTCCTGGAACCAGCGTCCACACCAAGCCCTTGGAAGGCCCAGGCGACGGAGGAGCCCCGTCAGGCAGGGGCCGAGGACGGTGACGGCCCGGGCGGGGACGAGCGTGTCAGGCAGGGGCAGAGGACGGTGACAGGTGATAGGCCGGGCGGGAAGGAGTCAGTCAGGCAGGGGCCGTGGAGGAGACGGGCTGGGTAAGGGTTAGGGTTAGTGTCAGGGCACAAGTCACAATCGCAAAGACCTGGAAGCCACCCGAGTGCCCATCGACCCACGAGTGGGTAAATAAAATGTGGCGCGTGGACACCACGGAGTGCTATTCGGCTATGAGGAGCAGCGGTGAGGGGGCACCTCTCGTGGTTCTCCTGGCCAGAGCTGGAACCCGTTCCAGTAAGCCAAGTATCCCAAGAATGGACACACGAGCACCACGTGCTCGCGCTCACCAGCAAATGGGTACGAACCGATGGACACCTAAGTGGACACAGAGGAATCACCTTCTTCGGGTGGGTGTCGGGCGGGTGGGGGGAGGGGATGGGCATACACATCCATTAGGAATGGGGTGGGTACGCACCGACTGGGGGATGGGCGCACTTGAAGCTCTGACCCGAGGGGGGAGGCTGGGAGAGGGCAACGCACCCGACCTTAACATTGGTGCCCCCACAATATGCTGGAACAACATGAGAGGTAAATGAATAAGAACACGGGGGGGGGGAGGGGGGCACGGGCAACACATGTCACCTTAATACTTGGACTCCCATCATCTGCTTGAAAAGAGAGAGAAAAGAAAATGCAATAATAGAGATAAGAGACACTTTTTAAAAATAATGAATCCGGCCGGGCGCTGTGGCTCACGCCTGTAATCCTAGCTCTTGGGAGGCCGAGGCGGGCGGATTGCTCAAGGTCAGGAGTTCAAAACCAGCCTGAGCAAGAGCGAGACCCCGTCTCTACTATAAATAGAAAGAAATTAATTGGCCAACTGATATATATATAAAAAATTAGCGGGGCATGGTGGCGCATGCCTGCAGTCCCAGCTACCCTGGAGGCTGAGGCAGAAGGATCACTCGAGCCCAGGAGTTTGAAGTTGCTGTGAGCTAGGCTGACGCCACGGCACTCACTCTAGCCTGGGCAACAAACCGAGACTCTGTCTCAAAAAAAAAAAAAAAAAATGAATCCGAAGAGAAAAGTAAAAGGAGGCCTGTGGAGCAGGTCTGGGTGTGACTCCGGATCCCCGAACATCAGGTGCCACCACCAAAGATTCCTACGTGTAGCCCATAGAACCCCAAAAGCAACGGGAGGAGTTCTGGTCACATACTCCCTCAAAATGACATCCTGGCCTTCTTCTGGAACTCCCTCCCCTCTCAGACTCTCAAGGTTTCCTCCAGCGTGTCGGCTCCCACAGAGCAGACCTTTGGTCTGAGACCTGACTGTCCAGAAGCCACGCATGCTGCCGCGTGGCGGCGGTGTCACGGCTCGGGACAAGAGGAGGCCCAACGGCGCGGGCTGGGGCGCCAGGCACCGCGGCGGGCGCTGAGGGTGGGGGTCACCCCCACCCCGGGCCGCCCCCGCACTCCCAGAAACGCGACGGAACCAGAGGCAAAAAAAAAAAAGAAGAAGCCTACGGCACCCAGTATTCCCGGGCGGTCTCCCATCCAAGTTCTAACCAGGCCCGACCCTGCTTAGCTTCCGAGACCAGACGGGATCGGGCGCGTTCGGGGTGGTGTGGCCGTGGACGGCGGAGGGCGCCCCTGCCCCGCTCAAGAAGCCGAGCCTCTCTGCGCTTCCCCGCCGCCTCCTCCCGCCCCAGGCCCCGCGCCGGGTCGGGCCTGTTGAGTTCGCCGGCCGGGTCCCGCGGGCTCCGAGGGACGGGGGGTGACAGGCGGGGCGGGCAGGGAGCGGCGGGCCGGGGTTGGGGGCTGTCTCTGTACACACACACACTCACACTCACACTCACTCACTCACTCACACTCACACAAGATGCGCCTCCACGGCTGGACCCGCCCAGGTGGAGACCTTCAAGCCCCCCTCCTCTCCTCGCCTGGCCTCCTTCACCTCCCCGCCCCCCACCCCCAGCGCGCCGGGGCCGCAGACTGCGCACGGGCGGGAGGGGCGGGGCGCTCGCCCTTTGACCCCAGCCAGGGGCGGCCCTCCCCCACAACCCCTTTCAGCTGCGCCCCCCACCCTGTGGCCCGGCGGCCGCCTATTCCCCCGGGCCAGGGCTGGGGCACAGCGCACGGGGGAGGGGAGCCAGTGTATGGGGCGTCTCTCTCTCTCGGGATGTGTCCCATGGGTGGGGTTGGGTGGGGTGGCGTGGTTTGTGAGGCGCTGAAGAAATCAGTCCCCTCCATCTCCTCCCTCTGGAAAACACCCAAGCCCTTGGAGAACTGCCCGCACCGCTACCGTGGGGGCCGGGACCCTCCTCTGTGTCCTCCTGTGGCCCAGTCCAAGGGGCCTGGGCCTGGCCGGGGCTGCACTGGACCCCAACCACCCTGGCGTGTGGACTCGCTAAAAATCGGCCATTAGATATTGGATTCCAGCGTCATTGAGGTCATTTCACTAATGAGTGCACCGCAAAGAGTTTCCTAATCCATCTGTGAGGGTGGCAACCGAAAGAGAATTTTAGAGCTGACAGAATAGGCGAGGAAAGGCATAGGAGATTTCCACACCCAGTAAGGAAGCCTTTCCCGAAGTGGAAGAAAGAAAGGAGCAAACAGAGACACCGGTAGCCCGCCCGGATCAGAGTCTGCCCCTGAGAGAAAGTACCCTGACCAGGTTCACCCGTGGGTGGGTCGCGAGCTAGCGGCATTCAGAAGAGCGAGGCCCGCAGTCTGTGCAGAAGACACCTGCACTCGGGTGTGTGTGGCGGCACAATTCACAAGCAGCTCCAGATGTTAAACCAAGGAGAAGCCAGGGAGTTCCCAACGCCCCAGGTGTCCTCAGCCCACGACTGGCTGCTGTGGGAATGCGAAGCCCGGCTCCTTGTCTCAGAGCGGGGCAACCAGGAGGTGTGATGTCCACCCCGGGGTTCCCAGGAGGATCAGACTGAAGCTGGGACTTGGCCTGAAAGTGTCCCCTCGCATGGCCACCCCCTTCCCCTTCCTGCACCTCTACTCCTGGTGCCCCTCCATCCAGGGGCCAGACCTTAAAGAGTCACCCGCAAGAGAATCCTGGTCCCAAAGGAGCCTTCTGGGGGACCCCTGCTGAGAGAGGTTGTGGGCATGGCCCGCTGGGGCTCTGCCCGACCCAGGGCTGAGAGATGCAACCTCCCAGCTCTGGGTCCCTGCAGGAAGTGTTGGCAAGCACAGGGCCAGTCCTCCAAAGGCCCAGGTGCAGGGAGCCCAGGCCAAGCATCCCGTGGAAGAAGCCACATGCTGTGCCACCCCGGGGAACACCACTGCAGGCCACGGCCCTTCCCACCTCCTCCTCCTCCTCCTCCTCCTCCTCCTCCTCCCACCCCGCCCCCGCCCCCACATGGCACAGGGCCCAGAGACACCTCAGACACTTGCTACCCAAAGTGCAAAGGGCATCAGTTGCTCCTCCAAACCCCCCCCCAGCCCAGCAGACCACGTTGTCCAGCCAGCCCCCGGGCCTCCCTGGGGTGCCCAGCACAAAAGTGCAGACACCCACCGGACCCTCAATCTCAGTTTTCGGATGTTTTTGCCACTCTAAGGACCCGCAGGCCAGCTGGGCCTTCTGGCAGGACAGAGAGCCCCGGAATCCGACGTGGAGAGCTGGGTATACGTCCCCATGAGGAGGCGGTCCCCACCTCCGCGGCTATCCCCTTGCGGGGAGCGGCAGCCGCGGGGCCTCAGAGAAGACACCAGGCTGGGCCCCCACGGCACAGCGGGAGCACGTCCCCCGCAGGCCACTTAGCGACGGCGGCCAGCCGGCGGACGGTTGGGTTGCACGAGACGCTGCGGCCGCCCTGCTACCGGGTTCCTGGGAGGGCGTCCTGGAACCAGCGTCCACACCAAGCCCTTGGAAGGCCCAGGCGACGGAGGAGCCCCGTCAGGCAGGGGCCGAGGACGGTGACGGCCCGGGCGGGGACGAGCGTGTCAGGCAGGGGCAGAGGACGGTGACAGGTGATAGGCCGGGCGGGAAGGAGTCAGTCAGGCAGGGGCCGTGGAGGAGACGGGCTGGGTAAGGGTTAGGGTTAGTGTCAGGGCACAAGTCACAATCGCAAAGACCTGGAAGCCACCCGAGTGCCCATCGACCCACGAGTGGGTAAATAAAATGTGGCGCGTGGACACCACGGAGTGCTATTCGGCTATGAGGAGCAGCGGTGAGGGGGCACCTCTCGTGGTTCTCCTGGCCAGAGCTGGAACCCGTTCCAGTAAGCCAAGTATCCCAAGAATGGACACACGAGCACCACGTGCTCACGCTCACCAGCAAATGGGTACGAACCGATGGACACCTAAGTGGACACAGAGGAATCACCTTCTTCGGGTGGGTGTCGGGCGGGTGGGGGGAGGGGATGGGCATACACATCCATTAGGAATGGGGTGGGTACGCACCGACTGGGGGATGGGCGCACTTGAAGCTCTGACCCGAGGGGGGAGGCTGGGAGAGGGCAACGCACCCGACCTTAACATTGGTGCCCCCACAATATGCTGGAACAACATGAGAGGTAAATGAATAAGAACACGGGGGGGGGGAGGGGGGCACGGGCAACACATGTCACCTTAATACTTGGACTCCCATCATCTGCTTGAAAAGAGAGAGAAAAGAAAATGCAATAATAGAGATAAGAGACACTTTTTAAAAATAATGAATCCGGCCGGGCGCTGTGGCTCACGCCTGTAATCCTAGCTCTTGGGAGGCCGAGGCGGGCGGATTGCTCAAGGTCAGGAGTTCAAAACCAGCCTGAGCAAGAGCGAGACCCCGTCTCTACTATAAATAGAAAGAAATTAATTGGCCAACTGATATATATATAAAAAATTAGCGGGGCATGGTGGCGCATGCCTGCAGTCCCAGCTACCCTGGAGGCTGAGGCAGAAGGATCACTCGAGCCCAGGAGTTTGAAGTTGCTGTGAGCTAGGCTGACGCCACGGCACTCACTCTAGCCTGGGCAACAAACCGAGACTCTGTCTCAAAAAAAAAAAAAAAAATGAATCCGAAGAGAAAAGTAAAAGGAGGCCTGTGGAGCAGGTCTGGGTGTGACTCCGGATCCCCGAACATCAGGTGCCACCACCAAAGATTCCTACGTGTAGCCCATAGAACCCCAAAAGCAACGGGAGGAGTTCTGGTCACATACTCCCTCAAAATGACATCCTGGCCTTCTTCTGGAACTCCCTCCCCTCTCAGACTCTCAAGGTTTCCTCCAGCGTGTCGGCTCCCACAGAGCAGACCTTTGGTCTGAGACCTGACTGTCCAGAAGCCACGCATGCTGCCGCGTGGCGGCGGTGTCACGGCTCGGGACAAGAGGAGGCCCAACGGTGCGGGCTGGGGCGCCAGGCACCGCGGCGGGCGCTGAGGGTGGGGGTCACCCCCACCCCGGGCCGCCCCCGCACTCCCAGAAACGCGACAGAACCAGAGGCAAAAAAAAAAAAAGAAGAAGCCTACGGCACCCGGTATACACCGGGCGGTCTCCCATCCAAGTTCTAACCAGGCCCGACCCTGCTTAGCTTCCGAGACCAGACGGGATCGGGCGCGTTCGGGGTGGTGTGGCCGTGGACGGCGGAGGGCGCCCCTGCCCCGCTCAAGAAGCCGAGCCTCTCTGCGCTTCCCCGCCGCCTCCTCCCGCCCCAGGCCCCGCGCCGGGTCGGGCCTGTTGAGTTCGCCGGCCGGGTCCCGCGGGCTCCGAGGGACGGGGGGTGACAGGCGGGGCGGGCAGGGAGCGGCGGGCCGGGGTTGGGGGCTGTCTCTGTACACACACACACTCACACTCACACTCACTCACTCACTCACACTCACACAAGATGCGCCTCCACGGCTGGACCCGCCCAGGTGGAGACCTTCAAGCCCCCCTCCTCTCCTCGCCTGGCCTCCTTCACCTCCCCGCCCCCCACCCCCAGCGCGCCGGGGCCGCAGACTGCGCACGGGCGGGAGGGGCGGGGCGCTCGCCCTTTGACCCCAGCCAGGGGCGGCCCTCCCCCACAACCCCTTTCAGCTGCGCCCCCCACCCTGTGGCCCGGCGGCCGCCTATTCCCCCGGGCCAGGGCTGGGGCACAGCGCACGGGGGAGGGGAGCCAGTGTATGGGGCGTCTCTCTCTCTCTCGGGATGTGTCCCATGGGTGGGGTGGGGTGGGGTGGCGTGGTTTGTGGGGCGCTGAAGAAATCAGTCCCCTCCATCTCCTCCCTCTGGAAAACACCCAAGCCCTTGGAGAACTGCCCGCACCGCTACCGTGGGGGCCGGGACCCTCCTCTGTGTCCTCCTGTGGCCCAGTCCAAGGGGCCTGGGCCTGGCCGGGGCTGCACTGGACCCCAACCACCCTGGCGTGTGGACTCGCTAAAAATCGACCATTAGATATTGGATTCCAGCGTCATTGAGGTCATTTCACTAATGAGTGCACCGCAAAGAGTTTCCTAATCCATCTGTGAGGGTGGCAACCGAAAGAGAATTTTAGAGCTGACAGAATAGGCGAGGAAAGGCATAAGAGATTTCCACACCCAGTAAGGAAGCCTTTCCCGAAGTGGAAGAAAGAAAGGAGCAAACAGAGACACCGGTAGCCCGCCCGGATCAGAGTCTGCCCCTGAGAGAAAGTACCCTGACCAGGTTCACCCGTGGGTGGGTCGCGAGCTAGCGGCACTCAGAAGAGCGAGGCCCGCAGTCTGTGCAGAAGACACCTGCACTCGGGTGTGTGTGGCGGCACAATTCACAAGCAGCTCCAGATGTTAAGCCAAGGAGAAGCCAGGGAGTTCCCAACGCCCCAGGTGTCCTCAGCCCACGACTGGCTGCTGTGGGAATGCGAAGCCCGGCTCCTTGTCTCAGAGCGGGGCAACCAGGAGGTGTGATGTCCACCCCGGGGTTCCCAGGAGGATCAGACTGAAGCTGGGACTTGGCCTGAAAGTGTCCCCTCGCATGGCCACCCCCTTCCCCTTCCTGCTCCTCTACTCCTGGTGCCCCTCCATCCAGGGGCCAGACCTTAAAGAGTCACCCGCAAGAGAATCCTGGTCCCAAAGGAGCCTTCTGGGGGACCCCTGCTGAGAGAGGTTGTGGGCATGGCCCGCTGGGGCTCTGCCCGACCCAGGGCTGAGAGATGCAACCTCCCAGCTCTGGGTCCCTGCAGGAAGTGTTGGCAAGCACAGGGCCAGTCCTCCAAAGGCCCAGGTGCAGGGAGCCCAGGCCAAGCAGCCTGTGGAAGAAGCCACATGCTGTGCCACCCCGGGGAACACCACTGCAGGCCACGGCCCTTCCCACCTCCTCCTCCTCCTCCTCCTCCTCCTCCTCCCACCCCGCCCCCGCCCCCGCCCCCACATGGCACAGGGCCCAGAGACACCTCAGACACTTGCTACCCAAAGTGCAAAGGGCATCAGTTGCTCCTCCAAACCCCCCCCCCCAGCCCAGCAGACCACGTTGTCCAGCCAGCCCCCGGGCCTCCCTGGGGTGCCCAGCACAAAAGTGCAGACACCCACCGGACCCTCAATCTCAGTTTTCGGATGTTTTTGCCACTCTAAGGACCCGCAGGCCAGCTGGGCCTTCTGGCAGGACAGAGAGCCCCGGAATCCGACGTGGAGAGCTGGGTATACGTCCCCATGAGGAGGCGGTCCCCACCTCCGCGGCTATCCCCTTGCGGGGAGCGGCAGCCGCGGGGCCTCAGAGAAGACACCAGGCTGGGCCCCCACGGCACAGCGGGAGCACGTCCCCCGCAGGCCACTTAGCGACGGCGGCCAGCCGGCGGACGGTTGGGTTGCACGAGACGCTGCGGCCGCCCTGCTACCGGGTTCCTGGGAGGGCGTCCTGGAACCAGCGTCCACACCAAGCCCTTGGAAGGCCCAGGCGACGGAGGAGCCCCGTCAGGCAGGGGCCGAGGACGGTGACGGCCCGGGCGGGGACGAGCGTGTCAGGCAGGGGCAGAGGACGGTGACAGGTGATAGGCCGGGCGGGAAGGAGTCAGTCAGGCAGGGGCCGTGGAGGAGACGGGCTGGGTAAGGGTTAGGGTTAGTGTCAGGGCACAAGTCACAATCGCAAAGACCTGGAAGCCACCCGAGTGCCCATCGACCCACGAGTGGGTAAATAAAATGTGGCGCGTGGACACCACGGAGTGCTATTCGGCTATGAGGAGCAGCGGTGAGGGGGCACCTCTCGTGGTTCTCCTGGCCAGAGCTGGAACCCGTTCCAGTAAGCCAAGTATCCCAAGAATGGACACACGAGCACCACGTGCTCGCGCTCACCAGCAAATGGGTACGAACCGATGGACACCTAAGTGGACACAGAGGAATCACCTTCTTCGGGTGGGTGTCGGGCGGGTGGGGGGAGGGGATGGGCATACACATCCATTAGGAATGGGGTGGGTACGCACCGACTGGGGGATGGGCGCACTTGAAGCTCTGACCCGAGGGGGGAGGCTGGGAGAGGGCAACGCACCCGACCTTAACATTGGTGCCCCCACAATATGCTGGAACAACATGAGAGGTAAATGAATAAGAACACGGGGGGGGGGAGGGGGGCACGGGCAACACATGTCACCTTAATACTTGGACTCCCATCATCTGCTTGAAAAGAGAGAGAAAAGAAAATGCAATAATAGAGATAAGAGACACTTTTTAAAAATAATGAATCCGGCCGGGCGCTGTGGCTCACGCCTGTAATCCTAGCTCTTGGGAGGCCGAGGCGGGCGGATTGCTCAAGGTCAGGAGTTCAAAACCAGCCTGAGCAAGAGCGAGACCCCGTCTCTACTATAAATAGAAAGAAATTAATTGGCCAACTGATATATATATAAAAAATTAGCGGGGCATGGTGGCGCATGCCTGCAGTCCCAGCTACCCTGGAGGCTGAGGCAGAAGGATCACTCGAGCCCAGGAGTTTGAAGTTGCTGTGAGCTAGGCTGACGCCACGGCACTCACTCTAGCCTGGGCAACAAACCGAGACTCTGTCTCAAAAAAAAAAAAAAAAAAAATGAATCCGAAGAGAAAAGTAAAAGGAGGCCTGTGGAGCAGGTCTGGGTGTGACTCCGGATCCCCGAACATCAGGTGCCACCACCAAAGATTCCTACGTGTAGCCCATAGAACCCCAAAAGCAACGGGAGGAGTTCTGGTCACATACTCCCTCAAAATGACATCCTGGCCTTCTTCTGGAACTCCCTCCCCTCTCAGACTCTCAAGGTTTCCTCCAGCGTGTCGGCTCCCACAGAGCAGACCTTTGGTCTGAGACCTGACTGTCCAGAAGCCACGCATGCTGCCGCGTGGCGGCGGTGTCACGGCTCGGGACAAGAGGAGGCCCAACGGCGCGGGCTGGGGCGCCAGGCACCGCGGCGGGCGCTGAGGGTGGGGGTCACCCCCACCCCGGGCCGCCCCCGCACTCCCAGAAACGCGACAGAACCAGAGGCAAAAAAAGAAAAGAAGAAGCCTACGGCACCCGGTATACACCGGGCGGTCTCCCATCCAAGTTCTAACCAGGCCCGACCCTGCTTAGCTTCCGAGACCAGACGGGATCGGGCGCGTTCGGGGTGGTGTGGCCGTGGACGGCGGAGGGCGCCCCTGCCCCGCTCAAGAAGCCGAGCCTCTCTGCGCTTCCCCGCCGCCTCCTCCCGCCCCAGGCCCCGCGCCGGGTCGGGCCTGTTGAGTTCGCCGGCCGGGTCCCGCGGGCTCCGAGGGACGGGGGGTGACAGGCGGGGCGGGCAGGGAGCGGCGGGCCGGGGTTGGGGGCTGTCTCTGTACACACACACACTCACACTCACACTCACTCACTCACTCACACTCACACAAGATGCGCCTCCACGGCTGGACCCGCCAAGGTGGAGACCTTCAAGCCCCCCTCCTCTCCTCGCCTGGCCTCCTTCACCTCCCCGCCCCCCACCCCCAGCGCGCCGGGGCCGCAGACTGCGCACGGGCGGGAGGGGCGGGGCGCTCGCCCTTTGACCCCAGCCAGGGGCGGCCCTCCCCCACAACCCCTTTCAGCTGCGCCCCCCACCCTGTGGCCCGGCGGCCGCCTATTCCCCCGGGCCAGGGCTGGGGCACAGCGCACGGGGGAGGGGAGCCAGTGTATGGGGCGTCTCTCTCTCTCGGGATGTGTCCCATGGGTGGGGTGGTGTGGTTTGTGGGGCGCTGAAGAAATCAGTCCCCTCCATCTCCTCCCTCTGGAAAACACCCAAGCCCTTGGAGAACTGCCCGCACCGCTACCGTGGGGGCCGGGACCCTCCTCTGTGTCCTCCTGTGGCCCAGTCCAAGGGGCCTGGGCCTGGCCGGGGCTGCACTGGACCCCAACCACCCTGGCGTGTGGACTCGCTAAAAATCGGCCATTAGATATTGGATTCCAGCGTCATTGAGGTCATTTCACTAATGAGTGCACCGCAAAGAGTTTCCTAATCCATCTGTGAGGGTGGCAACCGAAAGAGAATTTTAGAGCTGACAGAATAGGCGAGGAAAGGCATAGGAGATTTCCACACCCAGTAAGGAAGCCTTTCCCGAAGTGGAAGAAAGAAAGGAGCAAACAGAGACACCGGTAGCCCGCCCGGATCAGAGTCTGCCCCTGAGAGAAAGTACCCTGACCAGGTTCACCCGTGGGTGGGTCGCGAGCTAGCGGCACTCAGAAGAGCGAGGCCCGCAGTCTGTGCAGAAGACACCTGCACTCGGGTGTGTGTGGCGGCACAATTCACAAGCAGCTCCAGATGTTAAGCCAAGGAGAAGCCAGGGAGTTCCCAACGCCCCAGGTGTCCTCAGCCCACGACTGGCTGCTGTGGGAATGCGAAGCCCGGCTCCTTGTCTCAGAGCGGGGCAACCAGGAGGTGTGATGTCCACCCCGGGGTTCCCAGGAGGATCAGACTGAAGCTGGGACTTGGCCTGAAAGTGTCCCCTCGCATGGCCACCCCCTTCCCCTTCCTGCTCCTCTACTCCTGGTGCCCCTCCATCCAGGGGCCAGACCTTAAAGAGTCACCCGCAAGAGAATCCTGGTCCCAAAGGAGCCTTCTGGGGGACCCCTGCTGAGAGAGGTTGTGGGCATGGCCCGCTGGGGCTCTGCCCGACCCAGGGCTGAGAGATGCAACCTCCCAGCTCTGGGTCCCTGCAGGAAGTGTTGGCAAGCACAGGGCCAGTCCTCCAAAGGCCCAGGTGCAGGGAGCCCAGGCCAAGCAGCCTGTGGAAGAAGCCACATGCTGTGCCACCCCGGGGAACACCACTGCAGGCCACGGCCCTTCCCACCTCCTCCTCCTCCTCCTCCTCCTCCTCCTCCCACCCCGCCCCCGCCCCCGCCCCCACATGGCACAGGGCCCAGAGACACCTCAGACACTTGCTACCCAAAGTGCAAAGGGCATCAGTTGCTCCTCCAAACCCCCCCCCCCAGCCCAGCAGACCACGTTGTCCAGCCAGCCCCCGGGCCTCCCTGGGGTGCCCAGCACAAAAGTGCAGACACCCACCGGACCCTCAATCTCAGTTTTCGGATGTTTTTGCCACTCTAAGGACCCGCAGGCCAGCTGGGCCTTCTGGCAGGACAGAGAGCCCCGGAATCCGACGTGGAGAGCTGGGTATACGTCCCCATGAGGAGGCGGTCCCCACCTCCGCGGCTATCCCCTTGCGGGGAGCGGCAGCCGCGGGGCCTCAGAGAAGACACCAGGCTGGGCCCCCACGGCACAGCGGGAGCACGTCCCCCGCAGGCCACTTAGCGACGGCGGCCAGCCGGCGGACGGTTGGGTTGCACGAGACGCTGCGGCCGCCCTGCTACCGGGTTCCTGGGAGGGCGTCCTGGAACCAGCGTCCACACCAAGCCCTTGGAAGGCCCAGGCGACGGAGGAGCCCCGTCAGGCAGGGGCCGAGGACGGTGACGGCCCGGGCGGGGACGAGCGTGTCAGGCAGGGGCAGAGGACGGTGACAGGTGATAGGCCGGGCGGGAAGGAGTCAGTCAGGCAGGGGCCGTGGAGGAGACGGGCTGGGTAAGGGTTAGGGTTAGTGTCAGGGCACAAGTCACAATCGCAAAGACCTGGAAGCCACCCGAGTGCCCATCGACCCACGAGTGGGTAAATAAAATGTGGCGCGTGGACACCACGGAGTGCTATTCGGCTATGAGGAGCAGCGGTGAGGGGGCACCTCTCGTGGTTCTCCTGGCCAGAGCTGGAACCCGTTCCAGTAAGCCAAGTATCCCAAGAATGGACACACGAGCACCACGTGCTCGCGCTCACCAGCAAATGGGTACGAACCGATGGACACCTAAGTGGACACAGAGGAATCACCTTCTTCGGGTGGGTGTCGGGCGGGTGGGGGGAGGGGATGGGCATACACATCCATTAGGAATGGGGTGGGTACGCACCGACTGGGGGATGGGCGCACTTGAAGCTCTGACCCGAGGGGGGAGGCTGGGAGAGGGCAACGCACCCGACCTTAACATTGGTGCCCCCACAATATGCTGGAACAACATGAGAGGTAAATGAATAAGAACACGGGGGGGGGGAGGGGGGCACGGGCAACACATGTCACCTTAATACTTGGACTCCCATCATCTGCTTGAAAAGAGAGAGAAAAGAAAATGCAATAATAGAGATAAGAGACACTTTTTAAAAATAATGAATCCGGCCGGGCGCTGTGGCTCACGCCTGTAATCCTAGCTCTTGGGAGGCCGAGGCGGGCGGATTGCTCAAGGTCAGGAGTTCAAAACCAGCCTGAGCAAGAGCGAGACCCCGTCTCTACTATAAATAGAAAGAAATTAATTGGCCAACTGATATATATATAAAAAATTAGCGGGGCATGGTGGCGCATGCCTGCAGTCCCAGCTACCCTGGAGGCTGAGGCAGAAGGATCACTCGAGCCCAGGAGTTTGAAGTTGCTGTGAGCTAGGCTGACGCCACGGCACTCACTCTAGCCTGGGCAACAAACCGAGACTCTGTCTCAAAAAAAAAAAAAAAAAAATGAATCCGAAGAGAAAAGTAAAAGGAGGCCTGTGGAGCAGGTCTGGGTGTGACTCCGGATCCCCGAACATCAGGTGCCACCACCAAAGATTCCTACGTGTAGCCCATAGAACCCCAAAAGCAACGGGAGGAGTTCTGGTCACATACTCCCTCAAAATGACATCCTGGCCTTCTTCTGGAACTCCCTCCCCTCTCAGACTCTCAAGGTTTCCTCCAGCGTGTCGGCTCCCACAGAGCAGACCTTTGGTCTGAGACCTGACTGTCCAGAAGCCACGCATGCTGCCGCGTGGCGGCGGTGTCACGGCTCGGGACAAGAGGAGGCCCAACGGCGCGGGCTGGGGCGCCAGGCACCGCGGCGGGCGCTGAGGGTGGGGGTCACCCCCACCCCGGGCCGCCCCCGCACTCCCAGAAACGCGACAGAACCAGAGGCAAAAAAAGAAAAGAAGAAGCCTACGGCACCCGGTATACACCGGGCGGTCTCCCATCCAAGTTCTAACCAGGCCCGACCCTGCTTAGCTTCCGAGACCAGACGGGATCGGGCGCGTTCGGGGTGGTGTGGCCGTGGACGGCGGAGGGCGCCCCTGCCCCGCTCAAGAAGCCGAGCCTCTCTGCGCTTCCCCGCCGCCTCCTCCCGCCCCAGGCCCCGCGCCGGGTCGGGCCTGTTGAGTTCGCCGGCCGGGTCCCGCGGGCTCCGAGGGACGGGGGGTGACAGGCGGGGCGGGCAGGGAGCGGCGGGCCGGGGTTGGGGGCTGTCTCTGTACACACACACACTCACACTCACACTCACTCACTCACTCACACTCACACAAGATGCGCCTCCACGGCTGGACCCGCCAAGGTGGAGACCTTCAAGCCCCCCTCCTCTCCTCGCCTGGCCTCCTTCACCTCCCCGCCCCCCACCCCCAGCGCGCCGGGGCCGCAGACTGCGCACGGGCGGGAGGGGCGGGGCGCTCGCCCTTTGACCCCAGCCAGGGGCGGCCCTCCCCCACAACCCCTTTCAGCTGCGCCCCCCACCCTGTGGCCCGGCGGCCGCCTATTCCCCCGGGCCAGGGCTGGGGCACAGCGCACGGGGGAGGGGAGCCAGTGTATGGGGCGTCTCTCTCTCTCGGGATGTGTCCCATGGGTGGGGTGGTGTGGTTTGTGGGGCGCTGAAGAAATCAGTCCCCTCCATCTCCTCCCTCTGGAAAACACCCAAGCCCTTGGAGAACTGCCCGCACCGCTACCGTGGGGGCCGGGACCCTCCTCTGTGTCCTCCTGTGGCCCAGTCCAAGGGGCCTGGGCCTGGCCGGGGCTGCACTGGACCCCAACCACCCTGGCGTGTGGACTCGCTAAAAATCGGCCATTAGATATTGGATTCCAGCGTCATTGAGGTCATTTCACTAATGAGTGCACCGCAAAGAGTTTCCTAATCCATCTGTGAGGGTGGCAACCGAAAGAGAATTTTAGAGCTGACAGAATAGGCGAGGAAAGGCATAGGAGATTTCCACACCCAGTAAGGAAGCCTTTCCCGAAGTGGAAGAAAGAAAGGAGCAAACAGAGACACCGGTAGCCCGCCCGGATCAGAGTCTGCCCCTGAGAGAAAGTACCCTGACCAGGTTCACCCGTGGGTGGGTCGCGAGCTAGCGGCACTCAGAAGAGCGAGGCCCGCAGTCTGTGCAGAAGACACCTGCACTCGGGTGTGTGTGGCGGCACAATTCACAAGCAGCTCCAGATGTTAAGCCAAGGAGAAGCCAGGGAGTTCCCAACGCCCCAGGTGTCCTCAGCCCACGACTGGCTGCTGTGGGAATGCGAAGCCCGGCTCCTTGTCTCAGAGCGGGGCAACCAGGAGGTGTGATGTCCACCCCGGGGTTCCCAGGAGGATCAGACTGAAGCTGGGACTTGGCCTGAAAGTGTCCCCTCGCATGGCCACCCCCTTCCCCTTCCTGCTCCTCTACTCCTGGTGCCCCTCCATCCAGGGGCCAGACCTTAAAGAGTCACCCGCAAGAGAATCCTGGTCCCAAAGGAGCCTTCTGGGGGACCCCTGCTGAGAGAGGTTGTGGGCATGGCCCGCTGGGGCTCTGCCCGACCCAGGGCTGAGAGATGCAACCTCCCAGCTCTGGGTCCCTGCAGGAAGTGTTGGCAAGCACAGGGCCAGTCCTCCAAAGGCCCAGGTGCAGGGAGCCCAGGCCAAGCAGCCTGTGGAAGAAGCCACATGCTGTGCCACCCCGGGGAACACCACTGCAGGCCACGGCCCTTCCCACCTCCTCCTCCTCCTCCTCCTCCTCCTCCTCCCACCCCGCCCCCGCCCCCGCCCCCACATGGCACAGGGCCCAGAGACACCTCAGACACTTGCTACCCAAAGTGCAAAGGGCATCAGTTGCTCCTCCAAACCCCCCCCCCCAGCCCAGCAGACCACGTTGTCCAGCCAGCCCCCGGGCCTCCCTGGGGTGCCCAGCACAAAAGTGCAGACACCCACCGGACCCTCAATCTCAGTTTTCGGATGTTTTTGCCACTCTAAGGACCCGCAGGCCAGCTGGGCCTTCTGGCAGGACAGAGAGCCCCGGAATCCGACGTGGAGAGCTGGGTATACGTCCCCATGAGGAGGCGGTCCCCACCTCCGCGGCTATCCCCTTGCGGGGAGCGGCAGCCGCGGGGCCTCAGAGAAGACACCAGGCTGGGCCCCCACGGCACAGCGGGAGCACGTCCCCCGCAGGCCACTTAGCGACGGCGGCCAGCCGGCGGACGGTTGGGTTGCACGAGACGCTGCGGCCGCCCTGCTACCGGGTTCCTGGGAGGGCGTCCTGGAACCAGCGTCCACACCAAGCCCTTGGAAGGCCCAGGCGACGGAGGAGCCCCGTCAGGCAGGGGCCGAGGACGGTGACGGCCCGGGCGGGGACGAGCGTGTCAGGCAGGGGCAGAGGACGGTGACAGGTGATAGGCCGGGCGGGAAGGAGTCAGTCAGGCAGGGGCCGTGGAGGAGACGGGCTGGGTAAGGGTTAGGGTTAGTGTCAGGGCACAAGTCACAATCGCAAAGACCTGGAAGCCACCCGAGTGCCCATCGACCCACGAGTGGGTAAATAAAATGTGGCGCGTGGACACCACGGAGTGCTATTCGGCTATGAGGAGCAGCGGTGAGGGGGCACCTCTCGTGGTTCTCCTGGCCAGAGCTGGAACCCGTTCCAGTAAGCCAAGTATCCCAAGAATGGACACACGAGCACCACGTGCTCGCGCTCACCAGCAAATGGGTACGAACCGATGGACACCTAAGTGGACACAGAGGAATCACCTTCTTCGGGTGGGTGTCGGGCGGGTGGGGGGAGGGGATGGGCATACACATCCATTAGGAATGGGGTGGGTACGCACCGACTGGGGGATGGGCGCACTTGAAGCTCTGACCCGAGGGGGGAGGCTGGGAGAGGGCAACGCACCCGACCTTAACATTGGTGCCCCCACAATATGCTGGAACAACATGAGAGGTAAATGAATAAGAACACGGGGGGGGGGAGGGGGGCACGGGCAACACATGTCACCTTAATACTTGGACTCCCATCATCTGCTTGAAAAGAGAGAGAAAAGAAAATGCAATAATAGAGATAAGAGACACTTTTTAAAAATAATGAATCCGGCCGGGCGCTGTGGCTCACGCCTGTAATCCTAGCTCTTGGGAGGCCGAGGCGGGCGGATTGCTCAAGGTCAGGAGTTCAAAACCAGCCTGAGCAAGAGCGAGACCCCGTCTCTACTATAAATAGAAAGAAATTAATTGGCCAACTGATATATATATAAAAAATTAGCGGGGCATGGTGGCGCATGCCTGCAGTCCCAGCTACCCTGGAGGCTGAGGCAGAAGGATCACTCGAGCCCAGGAGTTTGAAGTTGCTGTGAGCTAGGCTGACGCCACGGCACTCACTCTAGCCTGGGCAACAAACCGAGACTCTGTCTCAAAAAAAAAAAAAAAAAAATGAATCCGAAGAGAAAAGTAAAAGGAGGCCTGTGGAGCAGGTCTGGGTGTGACTCCGGATCCCCGAACATCAGGTGCCACCACCAAAGATTCCTACGTGTAGCCCATAGAACCCCAAAAGCAACGGGAGGAGTTCTGGTCACATACTCCCTCAAAATGACATCCTGGCCTTCTTCTGGAACTCCCTCCCCTCTCAGACTCTCAAGGTTTCCTCCAGCGTGTCGGCTCCCACAGAGCAGACCTTTGGTCTGAGACCTGACTGTCCAGAAGCCACGCATGCTGCCGCGTGGCGGCGGTGTCACGGCTCGGGACAAGAGGAGGCCCAACGGCGCGGGCTGGGGCGCCAGGCACCGCGGCGGGCGCTGAGGGTGGGGGTCACCCCCACCCCGGGCCGCCCCCGCACTCCCAGAAACGCGACAGAACCAGAGGCAAAAAAAAAAAAGAAGAAGCCTACGGCACCCGGTATTCCCGGGCGGTCTCCCATCCAAGTTCTAACCAGGCCCGACCCTGCTTAGCTTCCGAGACCAGACGGGATCGGGCGCGTTCGGGGTGGTGTGGCCGTGGACGGCGGAGGGCGCCCCTGCCCCGCTCAAGAAGCCGAGCCTCTCTGCGCTTCCCCGCCGCCTCCTCCCGCCCCAGGCCCCGCGCCGGGTCGGGCCTGTTGAGTTCGCCGGCCGGGTCCCGCGGGCTCCGAGGGACGGGGGGTGACAGGCGGGGCGGGCAGGGAGCGGCGGGCCGGGGTTGGGGGCTGTCTCTGTACACACACACACTCACACTCACACTCACTCACTCACTCACACTCACACAAGATGCGCCTCCACGGCTGGACCCGCCCAGGTGGAGACCTTCAAGCCCCCCTCCTCTCCTCGCCTGGCCTCCTTCACCTCCCCGCCCCCCACCCCCAGCGCGCCGGGGCCGCAGACTGCGCACGGGCGGGAGGGGCGGGGCGCTCGCCCTTTGACCCCAGCCAGGGGCGGCCCTCCCCCACAACCCCTTTCAGCTGCGCCCCCCACCCTGTGGCCCGGCGGCCGCCTATTCCCCCGGGCCAGGGCTGGGGCACAGCGCACGGGGGAGGGGAGCCAGTGTATGGGGCGTCTCTCTCTCTCGGGATGTGTCCCATGGGTGGGGTTGGGTGGGGTGGCGTGGTTTGTGGGGCGCTGAAGAAATCAGTCCCCTCCATCTCCTCCCTCTGGAAAACACCCAAGCCCTTGGAGAACTGCCCGCACCGCTACCGTGGGGGCCGGGACCCTCCTCTGTGTCCTCCTGTGGCCCAGTCCAAGGGGCCTGGGCCTGGCCGGGGCTGCACTGGACCCCAACCACCCTGGCGTGTGGACTCGCTAAAAATCGGCCATTAGATATTGGATTCCAGCGTCATTGAGGTCATTTCACTAATGAGTGCACCGCAAAGAGTTTCCTAATCCATCTGTGAGGGTGGCAACCGAAAGAGAATTTTAGAGCTGACAGAATAGGCGAGGAAAGGCATAGGAGATTTCCACACCCAGTAAGGAAGCCTTTCCCGAAGTGGAAGAAAGAAAGGAGCAAACAGAGACACCGGTAGCCCGCCCGGATCAGAGTCTGCCCCTGAGAGAAAGTACCCTGACCAGGTTCACCCGTGGGTGGGTCGCGAGCTAGCGGCACTCAGAAGAGCGAGGCCCGCAGTCTGTGCAGAAGACACCTGCACTCGGGTGTGTGTGGCGGCACAATTCACAAGCAGCTCCAGATGTTAAGCCAAGGAGAAGCCAGGGAGTTCCCAACGCCCCAGGTGTCCTCAGCCCACGACTGGCTGCTGTGGGAATGCGAAGCCCGGCTCCTTGTCTCAGAGCGGGGCAACCAGGAGGTGTGATGTCCACCCCGGGGTTCCCAGGAGGATCAGACTGAAGCTGGGACTTGGCCTGAAAGTGTCCCCTCGCATGGCCACCCCCTTCCCCTTCCTGCTCCTCTACTCCTGGTGCCCCTCCATCCAGGGGCCAGACCTTAAAGAGTCACCCGCAAGAGAATCCTGGTCCCAAAGGAGCCTTCTGGGGGACCCCTGCTGAGAGAGGTTGTGGGCATGGCCCGCTGGGGCTCTGCCTGACCCAGGGCTGAGAGATGCAACCTCCCAGCTCTGGGTCCCTGCAGGAAGTGTTGGCAAGCACAGGGCCAGTCCTCCAAAGGCCCAGGTGCAGGGAGCCCAGGCCAAGCAGCCTGTGGAAGAAGCCACATGCTGTGCCACCCCGGGGAACACCACTGCAGGCCACGGCCCTTCCCACCTCCTCCTCCTCCTCCTCCTCCTCCTCCTCCCACCCCGCCCCCGCCCCCGCCCCCACATGGCACAGGGCCCAGAGACACCTCAGACACTTGCTACCCAAAGTGCAAAGGGCATCAGTTGCTCCTCCAAACCCCCCCCCCCAGCCCAGCAGACCACGTTGTCCAGCCAGCCCCCGGGCCTCCCTGGGGTGCCCAGCACAAAAGTGCAGACACCCACCGGACCCTCAATCTCAGTTTTCGGATGTTTTTGCCACTCTAAGGACCCGCAGGCCAGCTGGGCCTTCTGGCAGGACAGAGAGCCCCGGAATCCGACGTGGAGAGCTGGGTATACGTCCCCATGAGGAGGCGGTCCCCACCTCCGCGGCTATCCCCTTGCGGGGAGCGGCAGCCGCGGGGCCTCAGAGAAGACACCAGGCTGGGCCCCCACGGCACAGCGGGAGCACGTCCCCCGCAGGCCACTTAGCGACGGCGGCCAGCCGGCGGACGGTTGGGTTGCACGAGACGCTGCGGCCGCCCTGCTACCGGGTTCCTGGGAGGGCGTCCTGGAACCAGCGTCCACACCAAGCCCTTGGAAGGCCCAGGCGACGGAGGAGCCCCGTCAGGCAGGGGCCGAGGACGGTGACGGCCCGGGCGGGGACGAGCGTGTCAGGCAGGGGCAGAGGACGGTGACAGGTGATAGGCCGGGCGGGAAGGAGTCAGTCAGGCAGGGGCCGTGGAGGAGACGGGCTGGGTAAGGGTTAGGGTTAGTGTCAGGGCACAAGTCACAATCGCAAAGACCTGGAAGCCACCCGAGTGCCCATCGACCCACGAGTGGGTAAATAAAATGTGGCGCGTGGACACCACGGAGTGCTATTCGGCTATGAGGAGCAGCGGTGAGGGGGCACCTCTCGTGGTTCTCCTGGCCAGAGCTGGAACCCGTTCCAGTAAGCCAAGTATCCCAAGAATGGACACACGAGCACCACGTGCTCGCGCTCACCAGCAAATGGGTACGAACCGATGGACACCTAAGTGGACACAGAGGAATCACCTTCTTCGGGTGGGTGTCGGGCGGGTGGGGGGAGGGGATGGGCATACACATCCATTAGGAATGGGGTGGGTACGCACCGACTGGGGGATGGGCGCACTTGAAGCTCTGACCCGAGGGGGGAGGCTGGGAGAGGGCAACGCACCCGACCTTAACATTGGTGCCCCCACAATATGCTGGAACAACATGAGAGGTAAATGAATAAGAACACGGGGGGGGGGGAGGGGGGCACGGGCAACACATGTCACCTTAATACTTGGACTCCCATCATCTGCTTGAAAAGAGAGAGAAAAGAAAATGCAATAATAGAGATAAGAGACACTTTTTAAAAATAATGAATCCGGCCGGGCGCTGTGGCTCACGCCTGTAATCCTAGCTCTTGGGAGGCCGAGGCGGGCGGATTGCTCAAGGTCAGGAGTTCAAAACCAGCCTGAGCAAGAGCGAGACCCCGTCTCTACTATAAATAGAAAGAAATTAATTGGCCAACTGATATATATATAAAAAATTAGCGGGGCATGGTGGCGCATGCCTGCAGTCCCAGCTACCCTGGAGGCTGAGGCAGAAGGATCACTCGAGCCCAGGAGTTTGAAGTTGCTGTGAGCTAGGCTGACGCCACGGCACTCACTCTAGCCTGGGCAACAAACCGAGACTCTGTCTCAAAAAAAAAAAAAAAAAAAATGAATCCGAAGAGAAAAGTAAAAGGAGGCCTGTGGAGCAGGTCTGGGTGTGACTCCGGATCCCCGAACATCAGGTGCCACCACCAAAGATTCCTACGTGTAGCCCATAGAACCCCAAAAGCAACGGGAGGAGTTCTGGTCACATACTCCCTCAAAATGACATCCTGGCCTTCTTCTGGAACTCCCTCCCCTCTCAGACTCTCAAGGTTTCCTCCAGCGTGTCGGCTCCCACAGAGCAGACCTTTGGTCTGAGACCTGACTGTCCAGAAGCCACGCATGCTGCCGCGTGGCGGCGGTGTCACGGCTCGGGACAAGAGGAGGCCCAACGGCGCGGGCTGGGGCGCCAGGCACCGCGGCGGGCGCTGAGGGTGGGGGTCACCCCCACCCCGGGCCGCCCCCGCACTCCCAGAAACGCGACAGAACCAGAGGCAAAAAAAGAAAAGAAGAAGCCTACGGCACCCGGTATACACCGGGCGGTCTCCCATCCAAGTTCTAACCAGGCCCGACCCTGCTTAGCTTCCGAGACCAGACGGGATCGGGCGCGTTCGGGGTGGTGTGGCCGTGGACGGCGGAGGGCGCCCCTGCCCCGCTCAAGAAGCCGAGCCTCTCTGCGCTTCCCCGCCGCCTCCTCCCGCCCCAGGCCCCGCGCCGGGTCGGGCCTGTTGAGTTCGCCGGCCGGGTCCCGCGGGCTCCGAGGGACGGGGGGTGACAGGCGGGGCGGGCAGGGAGCGGCGGGCCGGGGTTGGGGGCTGTCTCTGTACACACACACACTCACACTCACACTCACTCACTCACTCACACTCACACAAGATGCGCCTCCACGGCTGGACCCGCCAAGGTGGAGACCTTCAAGCCCCCCTCCTCTCCTCGCCTGGCCTCCTTCACCTCCCCGCCCCCCACCCCCAGCGCGCCGGGGCCGCAGACTGCGCACGGGCGGGAGGGGCGGGGCGCTCGCCCTTTGACCCCAGCCAGGGGCGGCCCTCCCCCACAACCCCTTTCAGCTGCGCCCCCCACCCTGTGGCCCGGCGGCCGCCTATTCCCCCGGGCCAGGGCTGGGGCACAGCGCACGGGGGAGGGGAGCCAGTGTATGGGGCGTCTCTCTCTCTCGGGATGTGTCCCATGGGTGGGGTGGTGTGGTTTGTGGGGCGCTGAAGAAATCAGTCCCCTCCATCTCCTCCCTCTGGAAAACACCCAAGCCCTTGGAGAACTGCCCGCACCGCTACCGTGGGGGCCGGGACCCTCCTCTGTGTCCTCCTGTGGCCCAGTCCAAGGGGCCTGGGCCTGGCCGGGGCTGCACTGGACCCCAACCACCCTGGCGTGTGGACTCGCTAAAAATCGGCCATTAGATATTGGATTCCAGCGTCATTGAGGTCATTTCACTAATGAGTGCACCGCAAAGAGTTTCCTAATCCATCTGTGAGGGTGGCAACCGAAAGAGAATTTTAGAGCTGACAGAATAGGCGAGGAAAGGCATAGGAGATTTCCACACCCAGTAAGGAAGCCTTTCCCGAAGTGGAAGAAAGAAAGGAGCAAACAGAGACACCGGTAGCCCGCCCGGATCAGAGTCTGCCCCTGAGAGAAAGTACCCTGACCAGGTTCACCCGTGGGTGGGTCGCGAGCTAGCGGCACTCAGAAGAGCGAGGCCCGCAGTCTGTGCAGAAGACACCTGCACTCGGGTGTGTGTGGCGGCACAATTCACAAGCAGCTCCAGATGTTAAGCCAAGGAGAAGCCAGGGAGTTCCCAACGCCCCAGGTGTCCTCAGCCCACGACTGGCTGCTGTGGGAATGCGAAGCCCGGCTCCTTGTCTCAGAGCGGGGCAACCAGGAGGTGTGATGTCCACCCCGGGGTTCCCAGGAGGATCAGACTGAAGCTGGGACTTGGCCTGAAAGTGTCCCCTCGCATGGCCACCCCCTTCCCCTTCCTGCTCCTCTACTCCTGGTGCCCCTCCATCCAGGGGCCAGACCTTAAAGAGTCACCCGCAAGAGAATCCTGGTCCCAAAGGAGCCTTCTGGGGGACCCCTGCTGAGAGAGGTTGTGGGCATGGCCCGCTGGGGCTCTGCCCGACCCAGGGCTGAGAGATGCAACCTCCCAGCTCTGGGTCCCTGCAGGAAGTGTTGGCAAGCACAGGGCCAGTCCTCCAAAGGCCCAGGTGCAGGGAGCCCAGGCCAAGCAGCCTGTGGAAGAAGCCACATGCTGTGCCACCCCGGGGAACACCACTGCAGGCCACGGCCCTTCCCACCTCCTCCTCCTCCTCCTCCTCCTCCTCCTCCCACCCCGCCCCCGCCCCCGCCCCCACATGGCACAGGGCCCAGAGACACCTCAGACACTTGCTACCCAAAGTGCAAAGGGCATCAGTTGCTCCTCCAAACCCCCCCCCCCAGCCCAGCAGACCACGTTGTCCAGCCAGCCCCCGGGCCTCCCTGGGGTGCCCAGCACAAAAGTGCAGACACCCACCGGACCCTCAATCTCAGTTTTCGGATGTTTTTGCCACTCTAAGGACCCGCAGGCCAGCTGGGCCTTCTGGCAGGACAGAGAGCCCCGGAATCCGACGTGGAGAGCTGGGTATACGTCCCCATGAGGAGGCGGTCCCCACCTCCGCGGCTATCCCCTTGCGGGGAGCGGCAGCCGCGGGGCCTCAGAGAAGACACCAGGCTGGGCCCCCACGGCACAGCGGGAGCACGTCCCCCGCAGGCCACTTAGCGACGGCGGCCAGCCGGCGGACGGTTGGGTTGCACGAGACGCTGCGGCCGCCCTGCTACCGGGTTCCTGGGAGGGCGTCCTGGAACCAGCGTCCACACCAAGCCCTTGGAAGGCCCAGGCGACGGAGGAGCCCCGTCAGGCAGGGGCCGAGGACGGTGACGGCCCGGGCGGGGACGAGCGTGTCAGGCAGGGGCAGAGGACGGTGACAGGTGATAGGCCGGGCGGGAAGGAGTCAGTCAGGCAGGGGCCGTGGAGGAGACGGGCTGGGTAAGGGTTAGGGTTAGTGTCAGGGCACAAGTCACAATCGCAAAGACCTGGAAGCCACCCGAGTGCCCATCGACCCACGAGTGGGTAAATAAAATGTGGCGCGTGGACACCACGGAGTGCTATTCGGCTATGAGGAGCAGCGGTGAGGGGGCACCTCTCGTGGTTCTCCTGGCCAGAGCTGGAACCCGTTCCAGTAAGCCAAGTATCCCAAGAATGGACACACGAGCACCACGTGCTCGCGCTCACCAGCAAATGGGTACGAACCGATGGACACCTAAGTGGACACAGAGGAATCACCTTCTTCGGGTGGGTGTCGGGCGGGTGGGGGGAGGGGATGGGCATACACATCCATTAGGAATGGGGTGGGTACGCACCGACTGGGGGATGGGCGCACTTGAAGCTCTGACCCGAGGGGGGAGGCTGGGAGAGGGCAACGCACCCGACCTTAACATTGGTGCCCCCACAATATGCTGGAACAACATGAGAGGTAAATGAATAAGAACACGGGGGGGGGGAGGGGGGCACGGGCAACACATGTCACCTTAATACTTGGACTCCCATCATCTGCTTGAAAAGAGAGAGAAAAGAAAATGCAATAATAGAGATAAGAGACACTTTTTAAAAATAATGAATCCGGCCGGGCGCTGTGGCTCACGCCTGTAATCCTAGCTCTTGGGAGGCCGAGGCGGGCGGATTGCTCAAGGTCAGGAGTTCAAAACCAGCCTGAGCAAGAGCGAGACCCCGTCTCTACTATAAATAGAAAGAAATTAATTGGCCAACTGATATATATATAAAAAATTAGCGGGGCATGGTGGCGCATGCCTGCAGTCCCAGCTACCCTGGAGGCTGAGGCAGAAGGATCACTCGAGCCCAGGAGTTTGAAGTTGCTGTGAGCTAGGCTGACGCCACGGCACTCACTCTAGCCTGGGCAACAAACCGAGACTCTGTCTCAAAAAAAAAAAAAAAAAAATGAATCCGAAGAGAAAAGTAAAAGGAGGCCTGTGGAGCAGGTCTGGGTGTGACTCCGGATCCCCGAACATCAGGTGCCACCACCAAAGATTCCTACGTGTAGCCCATAGAACCCCAAAAGCAACGGGAGGAGTTCTGGTCACATACTCCCTCAAAATGACATCCTGGCCTTCTTCTGGAACTCCCTCCCCTCTCAGACTCTCAAGGTTTCCTCCAGCGTGTCGGCTCCCACAGAGCAGACCTTTGGTCTGAGACCTGACTGTCCAGAAGCCACGCATGCTGCCGCGTGGCGGCGGTGTCACGGCTCGGGACAAGAGGAGGCCCAACGGCGCGGGCTGGGGCGCCAGGCACCGCGGCGGGCGCTGAGGGTGGGGGTCACCCCCACCCCGGGCCGCCCCCGCACTCCCAGAAACGCGACAGAACCAGAGGCAAAAAAAGAAAAGAAGAAGCCTACGGCACCCGGTATACACCGGGCGGTCTCCCATCCAAGTTCTAACCAGGCCCGACCCTGCTTAGCTTCCGAGACCAGACGGGATCGGGCGCGTTCGGGGTGGTGTGGCCGTGGACGGCGGAGGGCGCCCCTGCCCCGCTCAAGAAGCCGAGCCTCTCTGCGCTTCCCCGCCGCCTCCTCCCGCCCCAGGCCCCGCGCCGGGTCGGGCCTGTTGAGTTCGCCGGCCGGGTCCCGCGGGCTCCGAGGGACGGGGGGTGACAGGCGGGGCGGGCAGGGAGCGGCGGGCCGGGGTTGGGGGCTGTCTCTGTACACACACACACTCACACTCACACTCACTCACTCACTCACACTCACACAAGATGCGCCTCCACGGCTGGACCCGCCAAGGTGGAGACCTTCAAGCCCCCCTCCTCTCCTCGCCTGGCCTCCTTCACCTCCCCGCCCCCCACCCCCAGCGCGCCGGGGCCGCAGACTGCGCACGGGCGGGAGGGGCGGGGCGCTCGCCCTTTGACCCCAGCCAGGGGCGGCCCTCCCCCACAACCCCTTTCAGCTGCGCCCCCCACCCTGTGGCCCGGCGGCCGCCTATTCCCCCGGGCCAGGGCTGGGGCACAGCGCACGGGGGAGGGGAGCCAGTGTATGGGGCGTCTCTCTCTCTCGGGATGTGTCCCATGGGTGGGGTGGTGTGGTTTGTGGGGCGCTGAAGAAATCAGTCCCCTCCATCTCCTCCCTCTGGAAAACACCCAAGCCCTTGGAGAACTGCCCGCACCGCTACCGTGGGGGCCGGGACCCTCCTCTGTGTCCTCCTGTGGCCCAGTCCAAGGGGCCTGGGCCTGGCCGGGGCTGCACTGGACCCCAACCACCCTGGCGTGTGGACTCGCTAAAAATCGGCCATTAGATATTGGATTCCAGCGTCATTGAGGTCATTTCACTAATGAGTGCACCGCAAAGAGTTTCCTAATCCATCTGTGAGGGTGGCAACCGAAAGAGAATTTTAGAGCTGACAGAATAGGCGAGGAAAGGCATAGGAGATTTCCACACCCAGTAAGGAAGCCTTTCCCGAAGTGGAAGAAAGAAAGGAGCAAACAGAGACACCGGTAGCCCGCCCGGATCAGAGTCTGCCCCTGAGAGAAAGTACCCTGACCAGGTTCACCCGTGGGTGGGTCGCGAGCTAGCGGCACTCAGAAGAGCGAGGCCCGCAGTCTGTGCAGAAGACACCTGCACTCGGGTGTGTGTGGCGGCACAATTCACAAGCAGCTCCAGATGTTAAGCCAAGGAGAAGCCAGGGAGTTCCCAACGCCCCAGGTGTCCTCAGCCCACGACTGGCTGCTGTGGGAATGCGAAGCCCGGCTCCTTGTCTCAGAGCGGGGCAACCAGGAGGTGTGATGTCCACCCCGGGGTTCCCAGGAGGATCAGACTGAAGCTGGGACTTGGCCTGAAAGTGTCCCCTCGCATGGCCACCCCCTTCCCCTTCCTGCTCCTCTACTCCTGGTGCCCCTCCATCCAGGGGCCAGACCTTAAAGAGTCACCCGCAAGAGAATCCTGGTCCCAAAGGAGCCTTCTGGGGGACCCCTGCTGAGAGAGGTTGTGGGCATGGCCCGCTGGGGCTCTGCCCGACCCAGGGCTGAGAGATGCAACCTCCCAGCTCTGGGTCCCTGCAGGAAGTGTTGGCAAGCACAGGGCCAGTCCTCCAAAGGCCCAGGTGCAGGGAGCCCAGGCCAAGCAGCCTGTGGAAGAAGCCACATGCTGTGCCACCCCGGGGAACACCACTGCAGGCCACGGCCCTTCCCACCTCCTCCTCCTCCTCCTCCTCCTCCTCCTCCCACCCCGCCCCCGCCCCCGCCCCCACATGGCACAGGGCCCAGAGACACCTCAGACACTTGCTACCCAAAGTGCAAAGGGCATCAGTTGCTCCTCCAAACCCCCCCCCCCAGCCCAGCAGACCACGTTGTCCAGCCAGCCCCCGGGCCTCCCTGGGGTGCCCAGCACAAAAGTGCAGACACCCACCGGACCCTCAATCTCAGTTTTCGGATGTTTTTGCCACTCTAAGGACCCGCAGGCCAGCTGGGCCTTCTGGCAGGACAGAGAGCCCCGGAATCCGACGTGGAGAGCTGGGTATACGTCCCCATGAGGAGGCGGTCCCCACCTCCGCGGCTATCCCCTTGCGGGGAGCGGCAGCCGCGGGGCCTCAGAGAAGACACCAGGCTGGGCCCCCACGGCACAGCGGGAGCACGTCCCCCGCAGGCCACTTAGCGACGGCGGCCAGCCGGCGGACGGTTGGGTTGCACGAGACGCTGCGGCCGCCCTGCTACCGGGTTCCTGGGAGGGCGTCCTGGAACCAGCGTCCACACCAAGCCCTTGGAAGGCCCAGGCGACGGAGGAGCCCCGTCAGGCAGGGGCCGAGGACGGTGACGGCCCGGGCGGGGACGAGCGTGTCAGGCAGGGGCAGAGGACGGTGACAGGTGATAGGCCGGGCGGGAAGGAGTCAGTCAGGCAGGGGCCGTGGAGGAGACGGGCTGGGTAAGGGTTAGGGTTAGTGTCAGGGCACAAGTCACAATCGCAAAGACCTGGAAGCCACCCGAGTGCCCATCGACCCACGAGTGGGTAAATAAAATGTGGCGCGTGGACACCACGGAGTGCTATTCGGCTATGAGGAGCAGCGGTGAGGGGGCACCTCTCGTGGTTCTCCTGGCCAGAGCTGGAACCCGTTCCAGTAAGCCAAGTATCCCAAGAATGGACACACGAGCACCACGTGCTCGCGCTCACCAGCAAATGGGTACGAACCGATGGACACCTAAGTGGACACAGAGGAATCACCTTCTTCGGGTGGGTGTCGGGCGGGTGGGGGGAGGGGATGGGCATACACATCCATTAGGAATGGGGTGGGTACGCACCGACTGGGGGATGGGCGCACTTGAAGCTCTGACCCGAGGGGGGAGGCTGGGAGAGGGCAACGCACCCGACCTTAACATTGGTGCCCCCACAATATGCTGGAACAACATGAGAGGTAAATGAATAAGAACACGGGGGGGGGGGAGGGGGGCACGGGCAACACATGTCACCTTAATACTTGGACTCCCATCATCTGCTTGAAAAGAGAGAGAAAAGAAAATGCAATAATAGAGATAAGAGACACTTTTTAAAAATAATGAATCCGGCCGGGCGCTGTGGCTCACGCCTGTAATCCTAGCTCTTGGGAGGCCGAGGCGGGCGGATTGCTCAAGGTCAGGAGTTCAAAACCAGCCTGAGCAAGAGCGAGACCCCGTCTCTACTATAAATAGAAAGAAATTAATTGGCCAACTGATATATATATAAAAAATTAGCGGGGCATGGTGGCGCATGCCTGCAGTCCCAGCTACCCTGGAGGCTGAGGCAGAAGGATCACTCGAGCCCAGGAGTTTGAAGTTGCTGTGAGCTAGGCTGACGCCACGGCACTCACTCTAGCCTGGGCAACAAACCGAGACTCTGTCTCAAAAAAAAAAAAAAAAAAATGAATCCGAAGAGAAAAGTAAAAGGAGGCCTGTGGAGCAGGTCTGGGTGTGACTCCGGATCCCCGAACATCAGGTGCCACCACCAAAGATTCCTACGTGTAGCCCATAGAACCCCAAAAGCAACGGGAGGAGTTCTGGTCACATACTCCCTCAAAATGACATCCTGGCCTTCTTCTGGAACTCCCTCCCCTCTCAGACTCTCAAGGTTTCCTCCAGCGTGTCGGCTCCCACAGAGCAGACCTTTGGTCTGAGACCTGACTGTCCAGAAGCCACGCATGCTGCCGCGTGGCGGCGGTGTCACGGCTCGGGACAAGAGGAGGCCCAACGGCGCGGGCTGGGGCGCCAGGCACCGCGGCGGGCGCTGAGGGTGGGGGTCACCCCCACCCCGGGCCGCCCCCGCACTCCCAGAAACGCGACAGAACCAGAGGCAAAAAAAAAAAAGAAGAAGCCTACGGCACCCGGTATTCCCGGGCGGTCTCCCATCCAAGTTCTAACCAGGCCCGACCCTGCTTAGCTTCCGAGACCAGACGGGATCGGGCGCGTTCGGGGTGGTGTGGCCGTGGACGGCGGAGGGCGCCCCTGCCCCGCTCAAGAAGCCGAGCCTCTCTGCGCTTCCCCGCCGCCTCCTCCCGCCCCAGGCCCCGCGCCGGGTCGGGCCTGTTGAGTTCGCCGGCCGGGTCCCGCGGGCTCCGAGGGACGGGGGGTGACAGGCGGGGCGGGCAGGGAGCGGCGGGCCGGGGTTGGGGGCTGTCTCTGTACACACACACACTCACACTCACACTCACTCACTCACTCACACTCACACAAGATGCGCCTCCACGGCTGGACCCGCCCAGGTGGAGACCTTCAAGCCCCCCTCCTCTCCTCGCCTGGCCTCCTTCACCTCCCCGCCCCCCACCCCCAGCGCGCCGGGGCCGCAGACTGCGCACGGGCGGGAGGGGCGGGGCGCTCGCCCTTTGACCCCAGCCAGGGGCGGCCCTCCCCCACAACCCCTTTCAGCTGCGCCCCCCACCCTGTGGCCCGGCGGCCGCCTATTCCCCCGGGCCAGGGCTGGGGCACAGCGCACGGGGGAGGGGAGCCAGTGTATGGGGCGTCTCTCTCTCTCGGGATGTGTCCCATGGGTGGGGTTGGGTGGGGTGGCGTGGTTTGTGGGGCGCTGAAGAAATCAGTCCCCTCCATCTCCTCCCTCTGGAAAACACCCAAGCCCTTGGAGAACTGCCCGCACCGCTACCGTGGGGGCCGGGACCCTCCTCTGTGTCCTCCTGTGGCCCAGTCCAAGGGGCCTGGGCCTGGCCGGGGCTGCACTGGACCCCAACCACCCTGGCGTGTGGACTCGCTAAAAATCGGCCATTAGATATTGGATTCCAGCGTCATTGAGGTCATTTCACTAATGAGTGCACCGCAAAGAGTTTCCTAATCCATCTGTGAGGGTGGCAACCGAAAGAGAATTTTAGAGCTGACAGAATAGGCGAGGAAAGGCATAGGAGATTTCCACACCCAGTAAGGAAGCCTTTCCCGAAGTGGAAGAAAGAAAGGAGCAAACAGAGACACCGGTAGCCCGCCCGGATCAGAGTCTGCCCCTGAGAGAAAGTACCCTGACCAGGTTCACCCGTGGGTGGGTCGCGAGCTAGCGGCACTCAGAAGAGCGAGGCCCGCAGTCTGTGCAGAAGACACCTGCACTCGGGTGTGTGTGGCGGCACAATTCACAAGCAGCTCCAGATGTTAAGCCAAGGAGAAGCCAGGGAGTTCCCAACGCCCCAGGTGTCCTCAGCCCACGACTGGCTGCTGTGGGAATGCGAAGCCCGGCTCCTTGTCTCAGAGCGGGGCAACCAGGAGGTGTGATGTCCACCCCGGGGTTCCCAGGAGGATCAGACTGAAGCTGGGACTTGGCCTGAAAGTGTCCCCTCGCATGGCCACCCCCTTCCCCTTCCTGCTCCTCTACTCCTGGTGCCCCTCCATCCAGGGGCCAGACCTTAAAGAGTCACCCGCAAGAGAATCCTGGTCCCAAAGGAGCCTTCTGGGGGACCCCTGCTGAGAGAGGTTGTGGGCATGGCCCGCTGGGGCTCTGCCCGACCCAGGGCTGAGAGATGCAACCTCCCAGCTCTGGGTCCCTGCAGGAAGTGTTGGCAAGCACAGGGCCAGTCCTCCAAAGGCCCAGGTGCAGGGAGCCCAGGCCAAGCAGCCTGTGGAAGAAGCCACATGCTGTGCCACCCCGGGGAACACCACTGCAGGCCACGGCCCTTCCCACCTCCTCCTCCTCCTCCTCCTCCTCCTCCTCCCACCCCGCCCCCGCCCCCGCCCCCACATGGCACAGGGCCCAGAGACACCTCAGACACTTGCTACCCAAAGTGCAAAGGGCATCAGTTGCTCCTCCAAACCCCCCCCCCCAGCCCAGCAGACCACGTTGTCCAGCCAGCCCCCGGGCCTCCCTGGGGTGCCCAGCACAAAAGTGCAGACACCCACCGGACCCTCAATCTCAGTTTTCGGATGTTTTTGCCACTCTAAGGACCCGCAGGCCAGCTGGGCCTTCTGGCAGGACAGAGAGCCCCGGAATCCGACGTGGAGAGCTGGGTATACGTCCCCATGAGGAGGCGGTCCCCACCTCCGCGGCTATCCCCTTGCGGGGAGCGGCAGCCGCGGGGCCTCAGAGAAGACACCAGGCTGGGCCCCCACGGCACAGCGGGAGCACGTCCCCCGCAGGCCACTTAGCGACGGCGGCCAGCCGGCGGACGGTTGGGTTGCACGAGACGCTGCGGCCGCCCTGCTACCGGGTTCCTGGGAGGGCGTCCTGGAACCAGCGTCCACACCAAGCCCTTGGAAGGCCCAGGCGACGGAGGAGCCCCGTCAGGCAGGGGCCGAGGACGGTGACGGCCCGGGCGGGGACGAGCGTGTCAGGCAGGGGCAGAGGACGGTGACAGGTGATAGGCCGGGCGGGAAGGAGTCAGTCAGGCAGGGGCCGTGGAGGAGACGGGCTGGGTAAGGGTTAGGGTTAGTGTCAGGGCACAAGTCACAATCGCAAAGACCTGGAAGCCACCCGAGTGCCCATCGACCCACGAGTGGGTAAATAAAATGTGGCGCGTGGACACCACGGAGTGCTATTCGGCTATGAGGAGCAGCGGTGAGGGGGCACCTCTCGTGGTTCTCCTGGCCAGAGCTGGAACCCGTTCCAGTAAGCCAAGTATCCCAAGAATGGACACACGAGCACCACGTGCTCGCGCTCACCAGCAAATGGGTACGAACCGATGGACACCTAAGTGGACACAGAGGAATCACCTTCTTCGGGTGGGTGTCGGGCGGGTGGGGGGAGGGGATGGGCATACACATCCATTAGGAATGGGGTGGGTACGCACCGACTGGGGGATGGGCGCACTTGAAGCTCTGACCCGAGGGGGGAGGCTGGGAGAGGGCAACGCACCCGACCTTAACATTGGTGCCCCCACAATATGCTGGAACAACATGAGAGGTAAATGAATAAGAACACGGGGGGGGGGGAGGGGGGCACGGGCAACACATGTCACCTTAATACTTGGACTCCCATCATCTGCTTGAAAAGAGAGAGAAAAGAAAATGCAATAATAGAGATAAGAGACACTTTTTAAAAATAATGAATCCGGCCGGGCGCTGTGGCTCACGCCTGTAATCCTAGCTCTTGGGAGGCCGAGGCGGGCGGATTGCTCAAGGTCAGGAGTTCAAAACCAGCCTGAGCAAGAGCGAGACCCCGTCTCTACTATAAATAGAAAGAAATTAATTGGCCAACTGATATATATATAAAAAATTAGCGGGGCATGGTGGCGCATGCCTGCAGTCCCAGCTACCCTGGAGGCTGAGGCAGAAGGATCACTCGAGCCCAGGAGTTTGAAGTTGCTGTGAGCTAGGCTGACGCCACGGCACTCACTCTAGCCTGGGCAACAAACCGAGACTCTGTCTCAAAAAAAAAAAAAAAAAAAATGAATCCGAAGAGAAAAGTAAAAGGAGGCCTGTGGAGCAGGTCTGGGTGTGACTCCGGATCCCCGAACATCAGGTGCCACCACCAAAGATTCCTACGTGTAGCCCATAGAACCCCAAAAGCAACGGGAGGAGTTCTGGTCACATACTCCCTCAAAATGACATCCTGGCCTTCTTCTGGAACTCCCTCCCCTCTCAGACTCTCAAGGTTTCCTCCAGCGTGTCGGCTCCCACAGAGCAGACCTTTGGTCTGAGACCTGACTGTCCAGAAGCCACGCATGCTGCCGCGTGGCGGCGGTGTCACGGCTCGGGACAAGAGGAGGCCCAACGGCGCGGGCTGGGGCGCCAGGCACCGCGGCGGGCGCTGAGGGTGGGGGTCACCCCCACCCCGGGCCGCCCCCGCACTCCCAGAAACGCGACAGAACCAGAGGCAAAAAAAGAAAAGAAGAAGCCTACGGCACCCGGTATACACCGGGCGGTCTCCCATCCAAGTTCTAACCAGGCCCGACCCTGCTTAGCTTCCGAGACCAGACGGGATCGGGCGCGTTCGGGGTGGTGTGGCCGTGGACGGCGGAGGGCGCCCCTGCCCCGCTCAAGAAGCCGAGCCTCTCTGCGCTTCCCCGCCGCCTCCTCCCGCCCCAGGCCCCGCGCCGGGTCGGGCCTGTTGAGTTCGCCGGCCGGGTCCCGCGGGCTCCGAGGGACGGGGGGTGACAGGCGGGGCGGGCAGGGAGCGGCGGGCCGGGGTTGGGGGCTGTCTCTGTACACACACACACTCACACTCACACTCACTCACTCACTCACACTCACACAAGATGCGCCTCCACGGCTGGACCCGCCAAGGTGGAGACCTTCAAGCCCCCCTCCTCTCCTCGCCTGGCCTCCTTCACCTCCCCGCCCCCCACCCCCAGCGCGCCGGGGCCGCAGACTGCGCACGGGCGGGAGGGGCGGGGCGCTCGCCCTTTGACCCCAGCCAGGGGCGGCCCTCCCCCACAACCCCTTTCAGCTGCGCCCCCCACCCTGTGGCCCGGCGGCCGCCTATTCCCCCGGGCCAGGGCTGGGGCACAGCGCACGGGGGAGGGGAGCCAGTGTATGGGGCGTCTCTCTCTCTCGGGATGTGTCCCATGGGTGGGGTGGTGTGGTTTGTGGGGCGCTGAAGAAATCAGTCCCCTCCATCTCCTCCCTCTGGAAAACACCCAAGCCCTTGGAGAACTGCCCGCACCGCTACCGTGGGGGCCGGGACCCTCCTCTGTGTCCTCCTGTGGCCCAGTCCAAGGGGCCTGGGCCTGGCCGGGGCTGCACTGGACCCCAACCACCCTGGCGTGTGGACTCGCTAAAAATCGGCCATTAGATATTGGATTCCAGCGTCATTGAGGTCATTTCACTAATGAGTGCACCGCAAAGAGTTTCCTAATCCATCTGTGAGGGTGGCAACCGAAAGAGAATTTTAGAGCTGACAGAATAGGCGAGGAAAGGCATAGGAGATTTCCACACCCAGTAAGGAAGCCTTTCCCGAAGTGGAAGAAAGAAAGGAGCAAACAGAGACACCGGTAGCCCGCCCGGATCAGAGTCTGCCCCTGAGAGAAAGTACCCTGACCAGGTTCACCCGTGGGTGGGTCGCGAGCTAGCGGCACTCAGAAGAGCGAGGCCCGCAGTCTGTGCAGAAGACACCTGCACTCGGGTGTGTGTGGCGGCACAATTCACAAGCAGCTCCAGATGTTAAGCCAAGGAGAAGCCAGGGAGTTCCCAACGCCCCAGGTGTCCTCAGCCCACGACTGGCTGCTGTGGGAATGCGAAGCCCGGCTCCTTGTCTCAGAGCGGGGCAACCAGGAGGTGTGATGTCCACCCCGGGGTTCCCAGGAGGATCAGACTGAAGCTGGGACTTGGCCTGAAAGTGTCCCCTCGCATGGCCACCCCCTTCCCCTTCCTGCTCCTCTACTCCTGGTGCCCCTCCATCCAGGGGCCAGACCTTAAAGAGTCACCCGCAAGAGAATCCTGGTCCCAAAGGAGCCTTCTGGGGGACCCCTGCTGAGAGAGGTTGTGGGCATGGCCCGCTGGGGCTCTGCCCGACCCAGGGCTGAGAGATGCAACCTCCCAGCTCTGGGTCCCTGCAGGAAGTGTTGGCAAGCACAGGGCCAGTCCTCCAAAGGCCCAGGTGCAGGGAGCCCAGGCCAAGCAGCCTGTGGAAGAAGCCACATGCTGTGCCACCCCGGGGAACACCACTGCAGGCCACGGCCCTTCCCACCTCCTCCTCCTCCTCCTCCTCCTCCTCCTCCCACCCCGCCCCCGCCCCCGCCCCCACATGGCACAGGGCCCAGAGACACCTCAGACACTTGCTACCCAAAGTGCAAAGGGCATCAGTTGCTCCTCCAAACCCCCCCCCCCAGCCCAGCAGACCACGTTGTCCAGCCAGCCCCCGGGCCTCCCTGGGGTGCCCAGCACAAAAGTGCAGACACCCACCGGACCCTCAATCTCAGTTTTCGGATGTTTTTGCCACTCTAAGGACCCGCAGGCCAGCTGGGCCTTCTGGCAGGACAGAGAGCCCCGGAATCCGACGTGGAGAGCTGGGTATACGTCCCCATGAGGAGGCGGTCCCCACCTCCGCGGCTATCCCCTTGCGGGGAGCGGCAGCCGCGGGGCCTCAGAGAAGACACCAGGCTGGGCCCCCACGGCACAGCGGGAGCACGTCCCCCGCAGGCCACTTAGCGACGGCGGCCAGCCGGCGGACGGTTGGGTTGCACGAGACGCTGCGGCCGCCCTGCTACCGGGTTCCTGGGAGGGCGTCCTGGAACCAGCGTCCACACCAAGCCCTTGGAAGGCCCAGGCGACGGAGGAGCCCCGTCAGGCAGGGGCCGAGGACGGTGACGGCCCGGGCGGGGACGAGCGTGTCAGGCAGGGGCAGAGGACGGTGACAGGTGATAGGCCGGGCGGGAAGGAGTCAGTCAGGCAGGGGCCGTGGAGGAGACGGGCTGGGTAAGGGTTAGGGTTAGTGTCAGGGCACAAGTCACAATCGCAAAGACCTGGAAGCCACCCGAGTGCCCATCGACCCACGAGTGGGTAAATAAAATGTGGCGCGTGGACACCACGGAGTGCTATTCGGCTATGAGGAGCAGCGGTGAGGGGGCACCTCTCGTGGTTCTCCTGGCCAGAGCTGGAACCCGTTCCAGTAAGCCAAGTATCCCAAGAATGGACACACGAGCACCACGTGCTCGCGCTCACCAGCAAATGGGTACGAACCGATGGACACCTAAGTGGACACAGAGGAATCACCTTCTTCGGGTGGGTGTCGGGCGGGTGGGGGGAGGGGATGGGCATACACATCCATTAGGAATGGGGTGGGTACGCACCGACTGGGGGATGGGCGCACTTGAAGCTCTGACCCGAGGGGGGAGGCTGGGAGAGGGCAACGCACCCGACCTTAACATTGGTGCCCCCACAATATGCTGGAACAACATGAGAGGTAAATGAATAAGAACACGGGGGGGGGGGAGGGGGGCACGGGCAACACATGTCACCTTAATACTTGGACTCCCATCATCTGCTTGAAAAGAGAGAGAAAAGAAAATGCAATAATAGAGATAAGAGACACTTTTTAAAAATAATGAATCCGGCCGGGCGCTGTGGCTCACGCCTGTAATCCTAGCTCTTGGGAGGCCGAGGCGGGCGGATTGCTCAAGGTCAGGAGTTCAAAACCAGCCTGAGCAAGAGCGAGACCCCGTCTCTACTATAAATAGAAAGAAATTAATTGGCCAACTGATATATATATAAAAAATTAGCGGGGCATGGTGGCGCATGCCTGCAGTCCCAGCTACCCTGGAGGCTGAGGCAGAAGGATCACTCGAGCCCAGGAGTTTGAAGTTGCTGTGAGCTAGGCTGACGCCACGGCACTCACTCTAGCCTGGGCAACAAACCGAGACTCTGTCTCAAAAAAAAAAAAAAAAAAAATGAATCCGAAGAGAAAAGTAAAAGGAGGCCTGTGGAGCAGGTCTGGGTGTGACTCCGGATCCCCGAACATCAGGTGCCACCACCAAAGATTCCTACGTGTAGCCCATAGAACCCCAAAAGCAACGGGAGGAGTTCTGGTCACATACTCCCTCAAAATGACATCCTGGCCTTCTTCTGGAACTCCCTCCCCTCTCAGACTCTCAAGGTTTCCTCCAGCGTGTCGGCTCCCACAGAGCAGACCTTTGGTCTGAGACCTGACTGTCCAGAAGCCACGCATGCTGCCGCGTGGCGGCGGTGTCACGGCTCGGGACAAGAGGAGGCCCAACGGCGCGGGCTGGGGCGCCAGGCACCGCGGCGGGCGCTGAGGGTGGGGGTCACCCCCACCCCGGGCCGCCCCCGCACTCCCAGAAACGCGACAGAACCAGAGGCAAAAAAAGAAAAGAAGAAGCCTACGGCACCCGGTATACACCGGGCGGTCTCCCATCCAAGTTCTAACCAGGCCCGACCCTGCTTAGCTTCCGAGACCAGACGGGATCGGGCGCGTTCGGGGTGGTGTGGCCGTGGACGGCGGAGGGCGCCCCTGCCCCGCTCAAGAAGCCGAGCCTCTCTGCGCTTCCCCGCCGCCTCCTCCCGCCCCAGGCCCCGCGCCGGGTCGGGCCTGTTGAGTTCGCCGGCCGGGTCCCGCGGGCTCCGAGGGACGGGGGGTGACAGGCGGGGCGGGCAGGGAGCGGCGGGCCGGGGTTGGGGGCTGTCTCTGTACACACACACACTCACACTCACACTCACTCACTCACTCACACTCACACAAGATGCGCCTCCACGGCTGGACCCGCCAAGGTGGAGACCTTCAAGCCCCCCTCCTCTCCTCGCCTGGCCTCCTTCACCTCCCCGCCCCCCACCCCCAGCGCGCCGGGGCCGCAGACTGCGCACGGGCGGGAGGGGCGGGGCGCTCGCCCTTTGACCCCAGCCAGGGGCGGCCCTCCCCCACAACCCCTTTCAGCTGCGCCCCCCACCCTGTGGCCCGGCGGCCGCCTATTCCCCCGGGCCAGGGCTGGGGCACAGCGCACGGGGGAGGGGAGCCAGTGTATGGGGCGTCTCTCTCTCTCGGGATGTGTCCCATGGGTGGGGTGGTGTGGTTTGTGGGGCGCTGAAGAAATCAGTCCCCTCCATCTCCTCCCTCTGGAAAACACCCAAGCCCTTGGAGAACTGCCCGCACCGCTACCGTGGGGGCCGGGACCCTCCTCTGTGTCCTCCTGTGGCCCAGTCCAAGGGGCCTGGGCCTGGCCGGGGCTGCACTGGACCCCAACCACCCTGGCGTGTGGACTCGCTAAAAATCGGCCATTAGATATTGGATTCCAGCGTCATTGAGGTCATTTCACTAATGAGTGCACCGCAAAGAGTTTCCTAATCCATCTGTGAGGGTGGCAACCGAAAGAGAATTTTAGAGCTGACAGAATAGGCGAGGAAAGGCATAGGAGATTTCCACACCCAGTAAGGAAGCCTTTCCCGAAGTGGAAGAAAGAAAGGAGCAAACAGAGACACCGGTAGCCCGCCCGGATCAGAGTCTGCCCCTGAGAGAAAGTACCCTGACCAGGTTCACCCGTGGGTGGGTCGCGAGCTAGCGGCACTCAGAAGAGCGAGGCCCGCAGTCTGTGCAGAAGACACCTGCACTCGGGTGTGTGTGGCGGCACAATTCACAAGCAGCTCCAGATGTTAAGCCAAGGAGAAGCCAGGGAGTTCCCAACGCCCCAGGTGTCCTCAGCCCACGACTGGCTGCTGTGGGAATGCGAAGCCCGGCTCCTTGTCTCAGAGCGGGGCAACCAGGAGGTGTGATGTCCACCCCGGGGTTCCCAGGAGGATCAGACTGAAGCTGGGACTTGGCCTGAAAGTGTCCCCTCGCATGGCCACCCCCTTCCCCTTCCTGCTCCTCTACTCCTGGTGCCCCTCCATCCAGGGGCCAGACCTTAAAGAGTCACCCGCAAGAGAATCCTGGTCCCAAAGGAGCCTTCTGGGGGACCCCTGCTGAGAGAGGTTGTGGGCATGGCCCGCTGGGGCTCTGCCCGACCCAGGGCTGAGAGATGCAACCTCCCAGCTCTGGGTCCCTGCAGGAAGTGTTGGCAAGCACAGGGCCAGTCCTCCAAAGGCCCAGGTGCAGGGAGCCCAGGCCAAGCAGCCTGTGGAAGAAGCCACATGCTGTGCCACCCCGGGGAACACCACTGCAGGCCACGGCCCTTCCCACCTCCTCCTCCTCCTCCTCCTCCTCCTCCTCCCACCCCGCCCCCGCCCCCGCCCCCACATGGCACAGGGCCCAGAGACACCTCAGACACTTGCTACCCAAAGTGCAAAGGGCATCAGTTGCTCCTCCAAACCCCCCCCCCCAGCCCAGCAGACCACGTTGTCCAGCCAGCCCCCGGGCCTCCCTGGGGTGCCCAGCACAAAAGTGCAGACACCCACCGGACCCTCAATCTCAGTTTTCGGATGTTTTTGCCACTCTAAGGACCCGCAGGCCAGCTGGGCCTTCTGGCAGGACAGAGAGCCCCGGAATCCGACGTGGAGAGCTGGGTATACGTCCCCATGAGGAGGCGGTCCCCACCTCCGCGGCTATCCCCTTGCGGGGAGCGGCAGCCGCGGGGCCTCAGAGAAGACACCAGGCTGGGCCCCCACGGCACAGCGGGAGCACGTCCCCCGCAGGCCACTTAGCGACGGCGGCCAGCCGGCGGACGGTTGGGTTGCACGAGACGCTGCGGCCGCCCTGCTACCGGGTTCCTGGGAGGGCGTCCTGGAACCAGCGTCCACACCAAGCCCTTGGAAGGCCCAGGCGACGGAGGAGCCCCGTCAGGCAGGGGCCGAGGACGGTGACGGCCCGGGCGGGGACGAGCGTGTCAGGCAGGGGCAGAGGACGGTGACAGGTGATAGGCCGGGCGGGAAGGAGTCAGTCAGGCAGGGGCCGTGGAGGAGACGGGCTGGGTAAGGGTTAGGGTTAGTGTCAGGGCACAAGTCACAATCGCAAAGACCTGGAAGCCACCCGAGTGCCCATCGACCCACGAGTGGGTAAATAAAATGTGGCGCGTGGACACCACGGAGTGCTATTCGGCTATGAGGAGCAGCGGTGAGGGGGCACCTCTCGTGGTTCTCCTGGCCAGAGCTGGAACCCGTTCCAGTAAGCCAAGTATCCCAAGAATGGACACACGAGCACCACGTGCTCGCGCTCACCAGCAAATGGGTACGAACCGATGGACACCTAAGTGGACACAGAGGAATCACCTTCTTCGGGTGGGTGTCGGGCGGGTGGGGGGAGGGGATGGGCATACACATCCATTAGGAATGGGGTGGGTACGCACCGACTGGGGGATGGGCGCACTTGAAGCTCTGACCCGAGGGGGGAGGCTGGGAGAGGGCAACGCACCCGACCTTAACATTGGTGCCCCCACAATATGCTGGAACAACATGAGAGGTAAATGAATAAGAACACGGGGGGGGGGGAGGGGGGCACGGGCAACACATGTCACCTTAATACTTGGACTCCCATCATCTGCTTGAAAAGAGAGAGAAAAGAAAATGCAATAATAGAGATAAGAGACACTTTTTAAAAATAATGAATCCGGCCGGGCGCTGTGGCTCACGCCTGTAATCCTAGCTCTTGGGAGGCCGAGGCGGGCGGATTGCTCAAGGTCAGGAGTTCAAAACCAGCCTGAGCAAGAGCGAGACCCCGTCTCTACTATAAATAGAAAGAAATTAATTGGCCAACTGATATATATATAAAAAATTAGCGGGGCATGGTGGCGCATGCCTGCAGTCCCAGCTACCCTGGAGGCTGAGGCAGAAGGATCACTCGAGCCCAGGAGTTTGAAGTTGCTGTGAGCTAGGCTGACGCCACGGCACTCACTCTAGCCTGGGCAACAAACCGAGACTCTGTCTCAAAAAAAAAAAAAAAAAAAATGAATCCGAAGAGAAAAGTAAAAGGAGGCCTGTGGAGCAGGTCTGGGTGTGACTCCGGATCCCCGAACATCAGGTGCCACCACCAAAGATTCCTACGTGTAGCCCATAGAACCCCAAAAGCAACGGGAGGAGTTCTGGTCACATACTCCCTCAAAATGACATCCTGGCCTTCTTCTGGAACTCCCTCCCCTCTCAGACTCTCAAGGTTTCCTCCAGCGTGTCGGCTCCCACAGAGCAGACCTTTGGTCTGAGACCTGACTGTCCAGAAGCCACGCATGCTGCCGCGTGGCGGCGGTGTCACGGCTCGGGACAAGAGGAGGCCCAACGGCGCGGGCTGGGGCGCCAGGCACCGCGGCGGGCGCTGAGGGTGGGGGTCACCCCCACCCCGGGCCGCCCCCGCACTCCCAGAAACGCGACAGAACCAGAGGCAAAAAAAGAAAAGAAGAAGCCTACGGCACCCGGTATACACCGGGCGGTCTCCCATCCAAGTTCTAACCAGGCCCGACCCTGCTTAGCTTCCGAGACCAGACGGGATCGGGCGCGTTCGGGGTGGTGTGGCCGTGGACGGCGGAGGGCGCCCCTGCCCCGCTCAAGAAGCCGAGCCTCTCTGCGCTTCCCCGCCGCCTCCTCCCGCCCCAGGCCCCGCGCCGGGTCGGGCCTGTTGAGTTCGCCGGCCGGGTCCCGCGGGCTCCGAGGGACGGGGGGTGACAGGCGGGGCGGGCAGGGAGCGGCGGGCCGGGGTTGGGGGCTGTCTCTGTACACACACACACTCACACTCACACTCACTCACTCACTCACACTCACACAAGATGCGCCTCCACGGCTGGACCCGCCAAGGTGGAGACCTTCAAGCCCCCCTCCTCTCCTCGCCTGGCCTCCTTCACCTCCCCGCCCCCCACCCCCAGCGCGCCGGGGCCGCAGACTGCGCACGGGCGGGAGGGGCGGGGCGCTCGCCCTTTGACCCCAGCCAGGGGCGGCCCTCCCCCACAACCCCTTTCAGCTGCGCCCCCCACCCTGTGGCCCGGCGGCCGCCTATTCCCCCGGGCCAGGGCTGGGGCACAGCGCACGGGGGAGGGGAGCCAGTGTATGGGGCGTCTCTCTCTCTCGGGATGTGTCCCATGGGTGGGGTGGTGTGGTTTGTGGGGCGCTGAAGAAATCAGTCCCCTCCATCTCCTCCCTCTGGAAAACACCCAAGCCCTTGGAGAACTGCCCGCACCGCTACCGTGGGGGCCGGGACCCTCCTCTGTGTCCTCCTGTGGCCCAGTCCAAGGGGCCTGGGCCTGGCCGGGGCTGCACTGGACCCCAACCACCCTGGCGTGTGGACTCGCTAAAAATCGGCCATTAGATATTGGATTCCAGCGTCATTGAGGTCATTTCACTAATGAGTGCACCGCAAAGAGTTTCCTAATCCATCTGTGAGGGTGGCAACCGAAAGAGAATTTTAGAGCTGACAGAATAGGCGAGGAAAGGCATAGGAGATTTCCACACCCAGTAAGGAAGCCTTTCCCGAAGTGGAAGAAAGAAAGGAGCAAACAGAGACACCGGTAGCCCGCCCGGATCAGAGTCTGCCCCTGAGAGAAAGTACCCTGACCAGGTTCACCCGTGGGTGGGTCGCGAGCTAGCGGCACTCAGAAGAGCGAGGCCCGCAGTCTGTGCAGAAGACACCTGCACTCGGGTGTGTGTGGCGGCACAATTCACAAGCAGCTCCAGATGTTAAGCCAAGGAGAAGCCAGGGAGTTCCCAACGCCCCAGGTGTCCTCAGCCCACGACTGGCTGCTGTGGGAATGCGAAGCCCGGCTCCTTGTCTCAGAGCGGGGCAACCAGGAGGTGTGATGTCCACCCCGGGGTTCCCAGGAGGATCAGACTGAAGCTGGGACTTGGCCTGAAAGTGTCCCCTCGCATGGCCACCCCCTTCCCCTTCCTGCTCCTCTACTCCTGGTGCCCCTCCATCCAGGGGCCAGACCTTAAAGAGTCACCCGCAAGAGAATCCTGGTCCCAAAGGAGCCTTCTGGGGGACCCCTGCTGAGAGAGGTTGTGGGCATGGCCCGCTGGGGCTCTGCCCGACCCAGGGCTGAGAGATGCAACCTCCCAGCTCTGGGTCCCTGCAGGAAGTGTTGGCAAGCACAGGGCCAGTCCTCCAAAGGCCCAGGTGCAGGGAGCCCAGGCCAAGCAGCCTGTGGAAGAAGCCACATGCTGTGCCACCCCGGGGAACACCACTGCAGGCCACGGCCCTTCCCACCTCCTCCTCCTCCTCCTCCTCCTCCTCCTCCCACCCCGCCCCCGCCCCCGCCCCCACATGGCACAGGGCCCAGAGACACCTCAGACACTTGCTACCCAAAGTGCAAAGGGCATCAGTTGCTCCTCCAAACCCCCCCCCCCAGCCCAGCAGACCACGTTGTCCAGCCAGCCCCCGGGCCTCCCTGGGGTGCCCAGCACAAAAGTGCAGACACCCACCGGACCCTCAATCTCAGTTTTCGGATGTTTTTGCCACTCTAAGGACCCGCAGGCCAGCTGGGCCTTCTGGCAGGACAGAGAGCCCCGGAATCCGACGTGGAGAGCTGGGTATACGTCCCCATGAGGAGGCGGTCCCCACCTCCGCGGCTATCCCCTTGCGGGGAGCGGCAGCCGCGGGGCCTCAGAGAAGACACCAGGCTGGGCCCCCACGGCACAGCGGGAGCACGTCCCCCGCAGGCCACTTAGCGACGGCGGCCAGCCGGCGGACGGTTGGGTTGCACGAGACGCTGCGGCCGCCCTGCTACCGGGTTCCTGGGAGGGCGTCCTGGAACCAGCGTCCACACCAAGCCCTTGGAAGGCCCAGGCGACGGAGGAGCCCCGTCAGGCAGGGGCCGAGGACGGTGACGGCCCGGGCGGGGACGAGCGTGTCAGGCAGGGGCAGAGGACGGTGACAGGTGATAGGCCGGGCGGGAAGGAGTCAGTCAGGCAGGGGCCGTGGAGGAGACGGGCTGGGTAAGGGTTAGGGTTAGTGTCAGGGCACAAGTCACAATCGCAAAGACCTGGAAGCCACCCGAGTGCCCATCGACCCACGAGTGGGTAAATAAAATGTGGCGCGTGGACACCACGGAGTGCTATTCGGCTATGAGGAGCAGCGGTGAGGGGGCACCTCTCGTGGTTCTCCTGGCCAGAGCTGGAACCCGTTCCAGTAAGCCAAGTATCCCAAGAATGGACACACGAGCACCACGTGCTCGCGCTCACCAGCAAATGGGTACGAACCGATGGACACCTAAGTGGACACAGAGGAATCACCTTCTTCGGGTGGGTGTCGGGCGGGTGGGGGGAGGGGATGGGCATACACATCCATTAGGAATGGGGTGGGTACGCACCGACTGGGGGATGGGCGCACTTGAAGCTCTGACCCGAGGGGGGAGGCTGGGAGAGGGCAACGCACCCGACCTTAACATTGGTGCCCCCACAATATGCTGGAACAACATGAGAGGTAAATGAATAAGAACACGGGGGGGGGGGAGGGGGGCACGGGCAACACATGTCACCTTAATACTTGGACTCCCATCATCTGCTTGAAAAGAGAGAGAAAAGAAAATGCAATAATAGAGATAAGAGACACTTTTTAAAAATAATGAATCCGGCCGGGCGCTGTGGCTCACGCCTGTAATCCTAGCTCTTGGGAGGCCGAGGCGGGCGGATTGCTCAAGGTCAGGAGTTCAAAACCAGCCTGAGCAAGAGCGAGACCCCGTCTCTACTATAAATAGAAAGAAATTAATTGGCCAACTGATATATATATAAAAAATTAGCGGGGCATGGTGGCGCATGCCTGCAGTCCCAGCTACCCTGGAGGCTGAGGCAGAAGGATCACTCGAGCCCAGGAGTTTGAAGTTGCTGTGAGCTAGGCTGACGCCACGGCACTCACTCTAGCCTGGGCAACAAACCGAGACTCTGTCTCAAAAAAAAAAAAAAAAAAAATGAATCCGAAGAGAAAAGTAAAAGGAGGCCTGTGGAGCAGGTCTGGGTGTGACTCCGGATCCCCGAACATCAGGTGCCACCACCAAAGATTCCTACGTGTAGCCCATAGAACCCCAAAAGCAACGGGAGGAGTTCTGGTCACATACTCCCTCAAAATGACATCCTGGCCTTCTTCTGGAACTCCCTCCCCTCTCAGACTCTCAAGGTTTCCTCCAGCGTGTCGGCTCCCACAGAGCAGACCTTTGGTCTGAGACCTGACTGTCCAGAAGCCACGCATGCTGCCGCGTGGCGGCGGTGTCACGGCTCGGGACAAGAGGAGGCCCAACGGCGCGGGCTGGGGCGCCAGGCACCGCGGCGGGCGCTGAGGGTGGGGGTCACCCCCACCCCGGGCCGCCCCCGCACTCCCAGAAACGCGACAGAACCAGAGGCAAAAAAAGAAAAGAAGAAGCCTACGGCACCCGGTATACACCGGGCGGTCTCCCATCCAAGTTCTAACCAGGCCCGACCCTGCTTAGCTTCCGAGACCAGACGGGATCGGGCGCGTTCGGGGTGGTGTGGCCGTGGACGGCGGAGGGCGCCCCTGCCCCGCTCAAGAAGCCGAGCCTCTCTGCGCTTCCCCGCCGCCTCCTCCCGCCCCAGGCCCCGCGCCGGGTCGGGCCTGTTGAGTTCGCCGGCCGGGTCCCGCGGGCTCCGAGGGACGGGGGGTGACAGGCGGGGCGGGCAGGGAGCGGCGGGCCGGGGTTGGGGGCTGTCTCTGTACACACACACACTCACACTCACACTCACTCACTCACTCACACTCACACAAGATGCGCCTCCACGGCTGGACCCGCCAAGGTGGAGACCTTCAAGCCCCCCTCCTCTCCTCGCCTGGCCTCCTTCACCTCCCCGCCCCCCACCCCCAGCGCGCCGGGGCCGCAGACTGCGCACGGGCGGGAGGGGCGGGGCGCTCGCCCTTTGACCCCAGCCAGGGGCGGCCCTCCCCCACAACCCCTTTCAGCTGCGCCCCCCACCCTGTGGCCCGGCGGCCGCCTATTCCCCCGGGCCAGGGCTGGGGCACAGCGCACGGGGGAGGGGAGCCAGTGTATGGGGCGTCTCTCTCTCTCGGGATGTGTCCCATGGGTGGGGTGGTGTGGTTTGTGGGGCGCTGAAGAAATCAGTCCCCTCCATCTCCTCCCTCTGGAAAACACCCAAGCCCTTGGAGAACTGCCCGCACCGCTACCGTGGGGGCCGGGACCCTCCTCTGTGTCCTCCTGTGGCCCAGTCCAAGGGGCCTGGGCCTGGCCGGGGCTGCACTGGACCCCAACCACCCTGGCGTGTGGACTCGCTAAAAATCGGCCATTAGATATTGGATTCCAGCGTCATTGAGGTCATTTCACTAATGAGTGCACCGCAAAGAGTTTCCTAATCCATCTGTGAGGGTGGCAACCGAAAGAGAATTTTAGAGCTGACAGAATAGGCGAGGAAAGGCATAGGAGATTTCCACACCCAGTAAGGAAGCCTTTCCCGAAGTGGAAGAAAGAAAGGAGCAAACAGAGACACCGGTAGCCCGCCCGGATCAGAGTCTGCCCCTGAGAGAAAGTACCCTGACCAGGTTCACCCGTGGGTGGGTCGCGAGCTAGCGGCACTCAGAAGAGCGAGGCCCGCAGTCTGTGCAGAAGACACCTGCACTCGGGTGTGTGTGGCGGCACAATTCACAAGCAGCTCCAGATGTTAAGCCAAGGAGAAGCCAGGGAGTTCCCAACGCCCCAGGTGTCCTCAGCCCACGACTGGCTGCTGTGGGAATGCGAAGCCCGGCTCCTTGTCTCAGAGCGGGGCAACCAGGAGGTGTGATGTCCACCCCGGGGTTCCCAGGAGGATCAGACTGAAGCTGGGACTTGGCCTGAAAGTGTCCCCTCGCATGGCCACCCCCTTCCCCTTCCTGCTCCTCTACTCCTGGTGCCCCTCCATCCAGGGGCCAGACCTTAAAGAGTCACCCGCAAGAGAATCCTGGTCCCAAAGGAGCCTTCTGGGGGACCCCTGCTGAGAGAGGTTGTGGGCATGGCCCGCTGGGGCTCTGCCCGACCCAGGGCTGAGAGATGCAACCTCCCAGCTCTGGGTCCCTGCAGGAAGTGTTGGCAAGCACAGGGCCAGTCCTCCAAAGGCCCAGGTGCAGGGAGCCCAGGCCAAGCAGCCTGTGGAAGAAGCCACATGCTGTGCCACCCCGGGGAACACCACTGCAGGCCACGGCCCTTCCCACCTCCTCCTCCTCCTCCTCCTCCTCCTCCTCCCACCCCGCCCCCGCCCCCGCCCCCACATGGCACAGGGCCCAGAGACACCTCAGACACTTGCTACCCAAAGTGCAAAGGGCATCAGTTGCTCCTCCAAACCCCCCCCCCCAGCCCAGCAGACCACGTTGTCCAGCCAGCCCCCGGGCCTCCCTGGGGTGCCCAGCACAAAAGTGCAGACACCCACCGGACCCTCAATCTCAGTTTTCGGATGTTTTTGCCACTCTAAGGACCCGCAGGCCAGCTGGGCCTTCTGGCAGGACAGAGAGCCCCGGAATCCGACGTGGAGAGCTGGGTATACGTCCCCATGAGGAGGCGGTCCCCACCTCCGCGGCTATCCCCTTGCGGGGAGCGGCAGCCGCGGGGCCTCAGAGAAGACACCAGGCTGGGCCCCCACGGCACAGCGGGAGCACGTCCCCCGCAGGCCACTTAGCGACGGCGGCCAGCCGGCGGACGGTTGGGTTGCACGAGACGCTGCGGCCGCCCTGCTACCGGGTTCCTGGGAGGGCGTCCTGGAACCAGCGTCCACACCAAGCCCTTGGAAGGCCCAGGCGACGGAGGAGCCCCGTCAGGCAGGGGCCGAGGACGGTGACGGCCCGGGCGGGGACGAGCGTGTCAGGCAGGGGCAGAGGACGGTGACAGGTGATAGGCCGGGCGGGAAGGAGTCAGTCAGGCAGGGGCCGTGGAGGAGACGGGCTGGGTAAGGGTTAGGGTTAGTGTCAGGGCACAAGTCACAATCGCAAAGACCTGGAAGCCACCCGAGTGCCCATCGACCCACGAGTGGGTAAATAAAATGTGGCGCGTGGACACCACGGAGTGCTATTCGGCTATGAGGAGCAGCGGTGAGGGGGCACCTCTCGTGGTTCTCCTGGCCAGAGCTGGAACCCGTTCCAGTAAGCCAAGTATCCCAAGAATGGACACACGAGCACCACGTGCTCGCGCTCACCAGCAAATGGGTACGAACCGATGGACACCTAAGTGGACACAGAGGAATCACCTTCTTCGGGTGGGTGTCGGGCGGGTGGGGGGAGGGGATGGGCATACACATCCATTAGGAATGGGGTGGGTACGCACCGACTGGGGGATGGGCGCACTTGAAGCTCTGACCCGAGGGGGGAGGCTGGGAGAGGGCAACGCACCCGACCTTAACATTGGTGCCCCCACAATATGCTGGAACAACATGAGAGGTAAATGAATAAGAACACGGGGGGGGGGGAGGGGGGCACGGGCAACACATGTCACCTTAATACTTGGACTCCCATCATCTGCTTGAAAAGAGAGAGAAAAGAAAATGCAATAATAGAGATAAGAGACACTTTTTAAAAATAATGAATCCGGCCGGGCGCTGTGGCTCACGCCTGTAATCCTAGGCTCTTGGGAGGCCGAGGCGGGCGGATTGCTCAAGGTCAGGAGTTCAAAACCAGCCTGAGCAAGAGCGAGACCCCGTCTCTACTATAAATAGAAAGAAATTAATTGGCCAACTGATATATATATAAAAAATTAGCGGGGCATGGTGGCGCATGCCTGCAGTCCCAGCTACCCTGGAGGCTGAGGCAGAAGGATCACTCGAGCCCAGGAGTTTGAAGTTGCTGTGAGCTAGGCTGACGCCACGGCACTCACTCTAGCCTGGGCAACAAACCGAGACTCTGTCTCAAAAAAAAAAAAAAAAAAATGAATCCGAAGAGAAAAGTAAAAGGAGGCCTGTGGAGCAGGTCTGGGTGTGACTCCGGATCCCCGAACATCAGGTGCCACCACCAAAGATTCCTACGTGTAGCCCATAGAACCCCAAAAGCAACGGGAGGAGTTCTGGTCACATACTCCCTCAAAATGACATCCTGGCCTTCTTCTGGAACTCCCTCCCCTCTCAGACTCTCAAGGTTTCCTCCAGCGTGTCGGCTCCCACAGAGCAGACCTTTGGTCTGAGACCTGACTGTCCAGAAGCCACGCATGCTGCCGCGTGGCGGCGGTGTCACGGCTCGGGACAAGAGGAGGCCCAACGGCGCGGGCTGGGGCGCCAGGCACCGCGGCGGGCGCTGAGGGTGGGGGTCACCCCCACCCCGGGCCGCCCCCGCACTCCCAGAAACGCGACAGAACCAGAGGCAAAAAAAAAAAAAGAAGAAGCCTACGGCACCCGGTATACACCGGGCGGTCTCCCATCCAAGTTCTAACCAGGCCCGACCCTGCTTAGCTTCCGAGACCAGACGGGATCGGGCGCGTTCGGGGTGGTGTGGCCGTGGACGGCGGAGGGCGCCCCTGCCCCGCTCAAGAAGCCGAGCCTCTCTGCGCTTCCCCGCCGCCTCCTCCCGCCCCAGGCCCCGCGCCGGGTCGGGCCTGTTGAGTTCGCCGGCCGGGTCCCGCGGGCTCCGAGGGACGGGGGGTGACAGGCGGGGCGGGCAGGGAGCGGCGGGCCGGGGTTGGGGGCTGTCTCTGTACACACACACACTCACACTCACACTCACTCACTCACTCACACTCACACAAGATGCGCCTCCACGGCTGGACCCGCCCAGGTGGAGACCTTCAAGCCCCCCTCCTCTCCTCGCCTGGCCTCCTTCACCTCCCCGCCCCCCACCCCCAGCGCGCCGGGGCCGCAGACTGCGCACGGGCGGGAGGGGCGGGGCGCTCGCCCTTTGACCCCAGCCAGGGGCGGCCCTCCCCCACAACCCCTTTCAGCTGCGCCCCCCACCCTGTGGCCCGGCGGCCGCCTATTCCCCCGGGCCAGGGCTGGGGCACAGCGCACGGGGGAGGGGAGCCAGTGTATGGGGCGTCTCTCTCTCTCTCGGGATGTGTCCCATGGGTGGGGTGGGGTGGGGTGGCGTGGTTTGTGGGGCGCTGAAGAAATCAGTCCCCTCCATCTCCTCCCTCTGGAAAACACCCAAGCCCTTGGAGAACTGCCCGCACCGCTACCGTGGGGGCCGGGACCCTCCTCTGTGTCCTCCTGTGGCCCAGTCCAAGGGGCCTGGGCCTGGCCGGGGCTGCACTGGACCCCAACCACCCTGGCGTGTGGACTCGCTAAAAATCGGCCATTAGATATTGGATTCCAGCGTCATTGAGGTCATTTCACTAATGAGTGCACCGCAAAGAGTTTCCTAATCCATCTGTGAGGGTGGCAACCGAAAGAGAATTTTAGAGCTGACAGAATAGGCGAGGAAAGGCATAAGAGATTTCCACACCCAGTAAGGAAGCCTTTCCCGAAGTGGAAGAAAGAAAGGAGCAAACAGAGACACCGGTAGCCCGCCCGGATCAGAGTCTGCCCCTGAGAGAAAGTACCCTGACCAGGTTCACCCGTGGGTGGGTCGCGAGCTAGCGGCACTCAGAAGAGCGAGGCCCGCAGTCTGTGCAGAAGACACCTGCACTCGGGTGTGTGTGGCGGCACAATTCACAAGCAGCTCCAGATGTTAAGCCAAGGAGAAGCCAGGGAGTTCCCAACGCCCCAGGTGTCCTCAGCCCACGACTGGCTGCTGTGGGAATGCGAAGCCCGGCTCCTTGTCTCAGAGCGGGGCAACCAGGAGGTGTGATGTCCACCCCGGGGTTCCCAGGAGGATCAGACTGAAGCTGGGACTTGGCCTGAAAGTGTCCCCTCGCATGGCCACCCCCTTCCCCTTCCTGCTCCTCTACTCCTGGTGCCCCTCCATCCAGGGGCCAGACCTTAAAGAGTCACCCGCAAGAGAATCCTGGTCCCAAAGGAGCCTTCTGGGGGACCCCTGCTGAGAGAGGTTGTGGGCATGGCCCGCTGGGGCTCTGCCCGACCCAGGGCTGAGAGATGCAACCTCCCAGCTCTGGGTCCCTGCAGGAAGTGTTGGCAAGCACAGGGCCAGTCCTCCAAAGGCCCAGGTGCAGGGAGCCCAGGCCAAGCAGCCTGTGGAAGAAGCCACATGCTGTGCCACCCCGGGGAACACCACTGCAGGCCACGGCCCTTCCCACCTCCTCCTCCTCCTCCTCCTCCTCCTCCTCCCACCCCGCCCCCGCCCCCGCCCCCACATGGCACAGGGCCCAGAGACACCTCAGACACTTGCTACCCAAAGTGCAAAGGGCATCAGTTGCTCCTCCAAACCCCCCCCCCCAGCCCAGCAGACCACGTTGTCCAGCCAGCCCCCGGGCCTCCCTGGGGTGCCCAGCACAAAAGTGCAGACACCCACCGGACCCTCAATCTCAGTTTTCGGATGTTTTTGCCACTCTAAGGACCCGCAGGCCAGCTGGGCCTTCTGGCAGGACAGAGAGCCCCGGAATCCGACGTGGAGAGCTGGGTATACGTCCCCATGAGGAGGCGGTCCCCACCTCCGCGGCTATCCCCTTGCGGGGAGCGGCAGCCGCGGGGCCTCAGAGAAGACACCAGGCTGGGCCCCCACGGCACAGCGGGAGCACGTCCCCCGCAGGCCACTTAGCGACGGCGGCCAGCCGGCGGACGGTTGGGTTGCACGAGACGCTGCGGCCGCCCTGCTACCGGGTTCCTGGGAGGGCGTCCTGGAACCAGCGTCCACACCAAGCCCTTGGAAGGCCCAGGCGACGGAGGAGCCCCGTCAGGCAGGGGCCGAGGACGGTGACGGCCCGGGCGGGGACGAGCGTGTCAGGCAGGGGCAGAGGACGGTGACAGGTGATAGGCCGGGCGGGAAGGAGTCAGTCAGGCAGGGGCCGTGGAGGAGACGGGCTGGGTAAGGGTTAGGGTTAGTGTCAGGGCACAAGTCACAATCGCAAAGACCTGGAAGCCACCCGAGTGCCCATCGACCCACGAGTGGGTAAATAAAATGTGGCGCGTGGACACCACGGAGTGCTATTCGGCTATGAGGAGCAGCGGTGAGGGGGCACCTCTCGTGGTTCTCCTGGCCAGAGCTGGAACCCGTTCCAGTAAGCCAAGTATCCCAAGAATGGACACACGAGCACCACGTGCTCGCGCTCACCAGCAAATGGGTACGAACCGATGGACACCTAAGTGGACACAGAGGAATCACCTTCTTCGGGTGGGTGTCGGGCGGGTGGGGGGAGGGGATGGGCATACACATCCATTAGGAATGGGGTGGGTACGCACCGACTGGGGGATGGGCGCACTTGAAGCTCTGACCCGAGGGGGGAGGCTGGGAGAGGGCAACGCACCCGACCTTAACATTGGTGCCCCCACAATATGCTGGAACAACATGAGAGGTAAATGAATAAGAACACGGGGGGGGGGGGAGAGGGGCACGGGCAACACATGTCACCTTAATACTTGGACTCCCATCATCTGCTTGAAAAGAGAGAGAAAAGAAAATGCAATAATAGAGATAAGAGACACTTTTTAAAAATAATGAATCCGGCCGGGCGCTGTGGCTCACGCCTGTAATCCTAGCTCTTGGGAGGCCGAGGCGGGCGGATTGCTCAAGGTCAGGAGTTCAAAACCAGCCTGAGCAAGAGCGAGACCCCGTCTCTACTATAAATAGAAAGAAATTAATTGGCCAACTGATATATATATAAAAAATTAGCGGGGCATGGTGGCGCATGCCTGCAGTCCCAGCTACCCTGGAGGCTGAGGCAGAAGGATCACTCGAGCCCAGGAGTTTGAAGTTGCTGTGAGCTAGGCTGACGCCACGGCACTCACTCTAGCCTGGGCAACAAACCGAGACTCTGTCTCAAAAAAAAAAAAAAAAAAATGAATCCGAAGAGAAAAGTAAAAGGAGGCCTGTGGAGCAGGTCTGGGTGTGACTCCGGATCCCCGAACATCAGGTGCCACCACCAAAGATTCCTACGTGTAGCCCATAGAACCCCAAAAGCAACGGGAGGAGTTCTGGTCACATACTCCCTCAAAATGACATCCTGGCCTTCTTCTGGAACTCCCTCCCCTCTCAGACTCTCAAGGTTTCCTCCAGCGTGTCGGCTCCCACAGAGCAGACCTTTGGTCTGAGACCTGACTGTCCAGAAGCCACGCATGCTGCCGCGTGGCGGCGGTGTCACGGCTCGGGACAAGAGGAGGCCCAACGGCGCGGGCTGGGGCGCCAGGCACCGCGGCGGGCGCTGAGGGTGGGGGTCACCCCCACCCCGGGCCGCCCCCGCACTCCCAGAAACGCGACAGAACCAGAGGCAAAAAAAAAAAAAGAAGAAGCCTACGGCACCCGGTATACACCGGGCGGTCTCCCATCCAAGTTCTAACCAGGCCCGACCCTGCTTAGCTTCCGAGACCAGACGGGATCGGGCGCGTTCGGGGTGGTGTGGCCGTGGACGGCGGAGGGCGCCCCTGCCCCGCTCAAGAAGCCGAGCCTCTCTGCGCTTCCCCGCCGCCTCCTCCCGCCCCAGGCCCCGCGCCGGGTCGGGCCTGTTGAGTTCGCCGGCCGGGTCCCGCGGGCTCCGAGGGACGGGGGGTGACAGGCGGGGCGGGCAGGGAGCGGCGGGCCGGGGTTGGGGGCTGTCTCTGTACACACACACACTCACACTCACACTCACTCACTCACTCACACTCACACAAGATGCGCCTCCACGGCTGGACCCGCCCAGGTGGAGACCTTCAAGCCCCCCTCCTCTCCTCGCCTGGCCTCCTTCACCTCCCCGCCCCCCACCCCCAGCGCGCCGGGGCCGCAGACTGCGCACGGGCGGGAGGGGCGGGGCGCTCGCCCTTTGACCCCAGCCAGGGGCGGCCCTCCCCCACAACCCCTTTCAGCTGCGCCCCCCACCCTGTGGCCCGGCGGCCGCCTATTCCCCCGGGCCAGGGCTGGGGCACAGCGCACGGGGGAGGGGAGCCAGTGTATGGGGCGTCTCTCTCTCTCTCGGGATGTGTCCCATGGGTGGGGTGGGGTGGGGTGGCGTGGTTTGTGGGGCGCTGAAGAAATCAGTCCCCTCCATCTCCTCCCTCTGGAAAACACCCAAGCCCTTGGAGAACTGCCCGCACCGCTACCGTGGGGGCCGGGACCCTCCTCTGTGTCCTCCTGTGGCCCAGTCCAAGGGGCCTGGGCCTGGCCGGGGCTGCACTGGACCCCAACCACCCTGGCGTGTGGACTCGCTAAAAATCGGCCATTAGATATTGGATTCCAGCGTCATTGAGGTCATTTCACTAATGAGTGCACCGCAAAGAGTTTCCTAATCCATCTGTGAGGGTGGCAACCGAAAGAGAATTTTAGAGCTGACAGAATAGGCGAGGAAAGGCATAAGAGATTTCCACACCCAGTAAGGAAGCCTTTCCCGAAGTGGAAGAAAGAAAGGAGCAAACAGAGACACCGGTAGCCCGCCCGGATCAGAGTCTGCCCCTGAGAGAAAGTACCCTGACCAGGTTCACCCGTGGGTGGGTCGCGAGCTAGCGGCACTCAGAAGAGCGAGGCCCGCAGTCTGTGCAGAAGACACCTGCACTCGGGTGTGTGTGGCGGCACAATTCACAAGCAGCTCCAGATGTTAAGCCAAGGAGAAGCCAGGGAGTTCCCAACGCCCCAGGTGTCCTCAGCCCACGACTGGCTGCTGTGGGAATGCGAAGCCCGGCTCCTTGTCTCAGAGCGGGGCAACCAGGAGGTGTGATGTCCACCCCGGGGTTCCCAGGAGGATCAGACTGAAGCTGGGACTTGGCCTGAAAGTGTCCCCTCGCATGGCCACCCCCTTCCCCTTCCTGCTCCTCTACTCCTGGTGCCCCTCCATCCAGGGGCCAGACCTTAAAGAGTCACCCGCAAGAGAATCCTGGTCCCAAAGGAGCCTTCTGGGGGACCCCTGCTGAGAGAGGTTGTGGGCATGGCCCGCTGGGGCTCTGCCCGACCCAGGGCTGAGAGATGCAACCTCCCAGCTCTGGGTCCCTGCAGGAAGTGTTGGCAAGCACAGGGCCAGTCCTCCAAAGGCCCAGGTGCAGGGAGCCCAGGCCAAGCAGCCTGTGGAAGAAGCCACATGCTGTGCCACCCCGGGGAACACCACTGCAGGCCACGGCCCTTCCCACCTCCTCCTCCTCCTCCTCCTCCTCCTCCTCCCACCCCGCCCCCGCCCCCGCCCCCACATGGCACAGGGCCCAGAGACACCTCAGACACTTGCTACCCAAAGTGCAAAGGGCATCAGTTGCTCCTCCAAACCCCCCCCCCCAGCCCAGCAGACCACGTTGTCCAGCCAGCCCCCGGGCCTCCCTGGGGTGCCCAGCACAAAAGTGCAGACACCCACCGGACCCTCAATCTCAGTTTTCGGATGTTTTTGCCACTCTAAGGACCCGCAGGCCAGCTGGGCCTTCTGGCAGGACAGAGAGCCCCGGAATCCGACGTGGAGAGCTGGGTATACGTCCCCATGAGGAGGCGGTCCCCACCTCCGCGGCTATCCCCTTGCGGGGAGCGGCAGCCGCGGGGCCTCAGAGAAGACACCAGGCTGGGCCCCCACGGCACAGCGGGAGCACGTCCCCCGCAGGCCACTTAGCGACGGCGGCCAGCCGGCGGACGGTTGGGTTGCACGAGACGCTGCGGCCGCCCTGCTACCGGGTTCCTGGGAGGGCGTCCTGGAACCAGCGTCCACACCAAGCCCTTGGAAGGCCCAGGCGACGGAGGAGCCCCGTCAGGCAGGGGCCGAGGACGGTGACGGCCCGGGCGGGGACGAGCGTGTCAGGCAGGGGCAGAGGACGGTGACAGGTGATAGGCCGGGCGGGAAGGAGTCAGTCAGGCAGGGGCCGTGGAGGAGACGGGCTGGGTAAGGGTTAGGGTTAGTGTCAGGGCACAAGTCACAATCGCAAAGACCTGGAAGCCACCCGAGTGCCCATCGACCCACGAGTGGGTAAATAAAATGTGGCGCGTGGACACCACGGAGTGCTATTCGGCTATGAGGAGCAGCGGTGAGGGGGCACCTCTCGTGGTTCTCCTGGCCAGAGCTGGAACCCGTTCCAGTAAGCCAAGTATCCCAAGAATGGACACACGAGCACCACGTGCTCGCGCTCACCAGCAAATGGGTACGAACCGATGGACACCTAAGTGGACACAGAGGAATCACCTTCTTCGGGTGGGTGTCGGGCGGGTGGGGGGAGGGGATGGGCATACACATCCATTAGGAATGGGGTGGGTACGCACCGACTGGGGGATGGGCGCACTTGAAGCTCTGACCCGAGGGGGGAGGCTGGGAGAGGGCAACGCACCCGACCTTAACATTGGTGCCCCCACAATATGCTGGAACAACATGAGAGGTAAATGAATAAGAACACGGGGGGGGGGGAGGGGGGCACGGGCAACACATGTCACCTTAATACTTGGACTCCCATCATCTGCTTGAAAAGAGAGAGAAAAGAAAATGCAATAATAGAGATAAGAGACACTTTTTAAAAATAATGAATCCGGCCGGGCGCTGTGGCTCACGCCTGTAATCCTAGCTCTTGGGAGGCCGAGGCGGGCGGATTGCTCAAGGTCAGGAGTTCAAAACCAGCCTGAGCAAGAGCGAGACCCCGTCTCTACTATAAATAGAAAGAAATTAATTGGCCAACTGATATATATATAAAAAATTAGCGGGGCATGGTGGCGCATGCCTGCAGTCCCAGCTACCCTGGAGGCTGAGGCAGAAGGATCACTCGAGCCCAGGAGTTTGAAGTTGCTGTGAGCTAGGCTGACGCCACGGCACTCACTCTAGCCTGGGCAACAAACCGAGACTCTGTCTCAAAAAAAAAAAAAAAAAAAATGAATCCGAAGAGAAAAGTAAAAGGAGGCCTGTGGAGCAGGTCTGGGTGTGACTCCGGATCCCCGAACATCAGGTGCCACCACCAAAGATTCCTACGTGTAGCCCATAGAACCCCAAAAGCAACGGGAGGAGTTCTGGTCACATACTCCCTCAAAATGACATCCTGGCCTTCTTCTGGAACTCCCTCCCCTCTCAGACTCTCAAGGTTTCCTCCAGCGTGTCGGCTCCCACAGAGCAGACCTTTGGTCTGAGACCTGACTGTCCAGAAGCCACGCATGCTGCCGCGTGGCGGCGGTGTCACGGCTCGGGACAAGAGGAGGCCCAACGGCGCGGGCTGGGGCGCCAGGCACCGCGGCGGGCGCTGAGGGTGGGGGTCACCCCCACCCCGGGCCGCCCCCGCACTCCCAGAAACGCGACAGAACCAGAGGCAAAAAAAGAAAAGAAGAAGCCTACGGCACCCGGTATACACCGGGCGGTCTCCCATCCAAGTTCTAACCAGGCCCGACCCTGCTTAGCTTCCGAGACCAGACGGGATCGGGCGCGTTCGGGGTGGTGTGGCCGTGGACGGCGGAGGGCGCCCCTGCCCCGCTCAAGAAGCCGAGCCTCTCTGCGCTTCCCCGCCGCCTCCTCCCGCCCCAGGCCCCGCGCCGGGTCGGGCCTGTTGAGTTCGCCGGCCGGGTCCCGCGGGCTCCGAGGGACGGGGGGTGACAGGCGGGGCGGGCAGGGAGCGGCGGGCCGGGGTTGGGGGCTGTCTCTGTACACACACACACTCACACTCACACTCACTCACTCACTCACACTCACACAAGATGCGCCTCCACGGCTGGACCCGCCAAGGTGGAGACCTTCAAGCCCCCCTCCTCTCCTCGCCTGGCCTCCTTCACCTCCCCGCCCCCCACCCCCAGCGCGCCGGGGCCGCAGACTGCGCACGGGCGGGAGGGGCGGGGCGCTCGCCCTTTGACCCCAGCCAGGGGCGGCCCTCCCCCACAACCCCTTTCAGCTGCGCCCCCCACCCTGTGGCCCGGCGGCCGCCTATTCCCCCGGGCCAGGGCTGGGGCACAGCGCACGGGGGAGGGGAGCCAGTGTATGGGGCGTCTCTCTCTCTCGGGATGTGTCCCATGGGTGGGGTGGTGTGGTTTGTGGGGCGCTGAAGAAATCAGTCCCCTCCATCTCCTCCCTCTGGAAAACACCCAAGCCCTTGGAGAACTGCCCGCACCGCTACCGTGGGGGCCGGGACCCTCCTCTGTGTCCTCCTGTGGCCCAGTCCAAGGGGCCTGGGCCTGGCCGGGGCTGCACTGGACCCCAACCACCCTGGCGTGTGGACTCGCTAAAAATCGGCCATTAGATATTGGATTCCAGCGTCATTGAGGTCATTTCACTAATGAGTGCACCGCAAAGAGTTTCCTAATCCATCTGTGAGGGTGGCAACCGAAAGAGAATTTTAGAGCTGACAGAATAGGCGAGGAAAGGCATAGGAGATTTCCACACCCAGTAAGGAAGCCTTTCCCGAAGTGGAAGAAAGAAAGGAGCAAACAGAGACACCGGTAGCCCGCCCGGATCAGAGTCTGCCCCTGAGAGAAAGTACCCTGACCAGGTTCACCCGTGGGTGGGTCGCGAGCTAGCGGCACTCAGAAGAGCGAGGCCCGCAGTCTGTGCAGAAGACACCTGCACTCGGGTGTGTGTGGCGGCACAATTCACAAGCAGCTCCAGATGTTAAGCCAAGGAGAAGCCAGGGAGTTCCCAACGCCCCAGGTGTCCTCAGCCCACGACTGGCTGCTGTGGGAATGCGAAGCCCGGCTCCTTGTCTCAGAGCGGGGCAACCAGGAGGTGTGATGTCCACCCCGGGGTTCCCAGGAGGATCAGACTGAAGCTGGGACTTGGCCTGAAAGTGTCCCCTCGCATGGCCACCCCCTTCCCCTTCCTGCTCCTCTACTCCTGGTGCCCCTCCATCCAGGGGCCAGACCTTAAAGAGTCACCCGCAAGAGAATCCTGGTCCCAAAGGAGCCTTCTGGGGGACCCCTGCTGAGAGAGGTTGTGGGCATGGCCCGCTGGGGCTCTGCCCGACCCAGGGCTGAGAGATGCAACCTCCCAGCTCTGGGTCCCTGCAGGAAGTGTTGGCAAGCACAGGGCCAGTCCTCCAAAGGCCCAGGTGCAGGGAGCCCAGGCCAAGCAGCCTGTGGAAGAAGCCACATGCTGTGCCACCCCGGGGAACACCACTGCAGGCCACGGCCCTTCCCACCTCCTCCTCCTCCTCCTCCTCCTCCTCCTCCCACCCCGCCCCCGCCCCCGCCCCCACATGGCACAGGGCCCAGAGACACCTCAGACACTTGCTACCCAAAGTGCAAAGGGCATCAGTTGCTCCTCCAACCCCCCCCCCCAGCCCAGCAGACCACGTTGTCCAGCCAGCCCCCGGGCCTCCCTGGGGTGCCCAGCACAAAAGTGCAGACACCCACCGGACCCTCAATCTCAGTTTTCGGATGTTTTTGCCACTCTAAGGACCCGCAGGCCAGCTGGGCCTTCTGGCAGGACAGAGAGCCCCGGAATCCGACGTGGAGAGCTGGGTATACGTCCCCATGAGGAGGCGGTCCCCACCTCCGCGGCTATCCCCTTGCGGGGAGCGGCAGCCGCGGGGCCTCAGAGAAGACACCAGGCTGGGCCCCCACGGCACAGCGGGAGCACGTCCCCCGCAGGCCACTTAGCGACGGCGGCCAGCCGGCGGACGGTTGGGTTGCACGAGACGCTGCGGCCGCCCTGCTACCGGGTTCCTGGGAGGGCGTCCTGGAACCAGCGTCCACACCAAGCCCTTGGAAGGCCCAGGCGACGGAGGAGCCCCGTCAGGCAGGGGCCGAGGACGGTGACGGCCCGGGCGGGGACGAGCGTGTCAGGCAGGGGCAGAGGACGGTGACAGGTGATAGGCCGGGCGGGAAGGAGTCAGTCAGGCAGGGGCCGTGGAGGAGACGGGCTGGGTAAGGGTTAGGGTTAGTGTCAGGGCACAAGTCACAATCGCAAAGACCTGGAAGCCACCCGAGTGCCCATCGACCCACGAGTGGGTAAATAAAATGTGGCGCGTGGACACCACGGAGTGCTATTCGGCTATGAGGAGCAGCGGTGAGGGGGCACCTCTCGTGGTTCTCCTGGCCAGAGCTGGAACCCGTTCCAGTAAGCCAAGTATCCCAAGAATGGACACACGAGCACCACGTGCTCGCGCTCACCAGCAAATGGGTACGAACCGATGGACACCTAAGTGGACACAGAGGAATCACCTTCTTCGGGTGGGTGTCGGGCGGGTGGGGGGAGGGGATGGGCATACACATCCATTAGGAATGGGGTGGGTACGCACCGACTGGGGGATGGGCGCACTTGAAGCTCTGACCCGAGGGGGGAGGCTGGGAGAGGGCAACGCACCCGACCTTAACATTGGTGCCCCCACAATATGCTGGAACAACATGAGAGGTAAATGAATAAGAACACGGGGGGGGGGGAGGGGGGCACGGGCAACACATGTCACCTTAATACTTGGACTCCCATCATCTGCTTGAAAAGAGAGAGAAAAGAAAATGCAATAATAGAGATAAGAGACACTTTTTAAAAATAATGAATCCGGCCGGGCGCTGTGGCTCACGCCTGTAATCCTAGCTCTTGGGAGGCCGAGGCGGGCGGATTGCTCAAGGTCAGGAGTTCAAAACCAGCCTGAGCAAGAGCGAGACCCCGTCTCTACTATAAATAGAAAGAAATTAATTGGCCAACTGATATATATATAAAAAATTAGCGGGGCATGGTGGCGCATGCCTGCAGTCCCAGCTACCCTGGAGGCTGAGGCAGAAGGATCACTCGAGCCCAGGAGTTTGAAGTTGCTGTGAGCTAGGCTGACGCCACGGCACTCACTCTAGCCTGGGCAACAAACCGAGACTCTGTCTCAAAAAAAAAAAAAAAAAAATGAATCCGAAGAGAAAAGTAAAAGGAGGCCTGTGGAGCAGGTCTGGGTGTGACTCCGGATCCCCGAACATCAGGTGCCACCACCAAAGATTCCTACGTGTAGCCCATAGAACCCCAAAAGCAACGGGAGGAGTTCTGGTCACATACTCCCTCAAAATGACATCCTGGCCTTCTTCTGGAACTCCCTCCCCTCTCAGACTCTCAAGGTTTCCTCCAGCGTGTCGGCTCCCACAGAGCAGACCTTTGGTCTGAGACCTGACTGTCCAGAAGCCACGCATGCTGCCGCGTGGCGGCGGTGTCACGGCTCGGGACAAGAGGAGGCCCAACGGCGCGGGCTGGGGCGCCAGGCACCGCGGCGGGCGCTGAGGGTGGGGGTCACCCCCACCCCGGGCCGCCCCCGCACTCCCAGAAACGCGACAGAACCAGAGGCAAAAAAAAAAAAGAAGAAGCCTACGGCACCCGGTATTCCCGGGCGGTCTCCCATCCAAGTTCTAACCAGGCCCGACCCTGCTTAGCTTCCGAGACCAGACGGGATCGGGCGCGTTCGGGGTGGTGTGGCCGTGGACGGCGGAGGGCGCCCCTGCCCCGCTCAAGAAGCCGAGCCTCTCTGCGCTTCCCCGCCGCCTCCTCCCGCCCCAGGCCCCGCGCCGGGTCGGGCCTGTTGAGTTCGCCGGCCGGGTCCCGCGGGCTCCGAGGGACGGGGGGTGACAGGCGGGGCGGGCAGGGAGCGGCGGGCCGGGGTTGGGGGCTGTCTCTGTACACACACACACTCACACTCACACTCACTCACTCACTCACACTCACACAAGATGCGCCTCCACGGCTGGACCCGCCCAGGTGGAGACCTTCAAGCCCCCCTCCTCTCCTCGCCTGGCCTCCTTCACCTCCCCGCCCCCCACCCCCAGCGCGCCGGGGCCGCAGACTGCGCACGGGCGGGAGGGGCGGGGCGCTCGCCCTTTGACCCCAGCCAGGGGCGGCCCTCCCCCACAACCCCTTTCAGCTGCGCCCCCCACCCTGTGGCCCGGCGGCCGCCTATTCCCCCGGGCCAGGGCTGGGGCACAGCGCACGGGGGAGGGGAGCCAGTGTATGGGGCGTCTCTCTCTCTCGGGATGTGTCCCATGGGTGGGGTTGGGTGGGGTGGCGTGGTTTGTGGGGCGCTGAAGAAATCAGTCCCCTCCATCTCCTCCCTCTGGAAAACACCCAAGCCCTTGGAGAACTGCCCGCACCGCTACCGTGGGGGCCGGGACCCTCCTCTGTGTCCTCCTGTGGCCCAGTCCAAGGGGCCTGGGCCTGGCCGGGGCTGCACTGGACCCCAACCACCCTGGCGTGTGGACTCGCTAAAAATCGGCCATTAGATATTGGATTCCAGCGTCATTGAGGTCATTTCACTAATGAGTGCACCGCAAAGAGTTTCCTAATCCATCTGTGAGGGTGGCAACCGAAAGAGAATTTTAGAGCTGACAGAATAGGCGAGGAAAGGCATAGGAGATTTCCACACCCAGTAAGGAAGCCTTTCCCGAAGTGGAAGAAAGAAAGGAGCAAACAGAGACACCGGTAGCCCGCCCGGATCAGAGTCTGCCCCTGAGAGAAAGTACCCTGACCAGGTTCACCCGTGGGTGGGTCGCGAGCTAGCGGCACTCAGAAGAGCGAGGCCCGCAGTCTGTGCAGAAGACACCTGCACTCGGGTGTGTGTGGCGGCACAATTCACAAGCAGCTCCAGATGTTAAGCCAAGGAGAAGCCAGGGAGTTCCCAACGCCCCAGGTGTCCTCAGCCCACGACTGGCTGCTGTGGGAATGCGAAGCCCGGCTCCTTGTCTCAGAGCGGGGCAACCAGGAGGTGTGATGTCCACCCCGGGGTTCCCAGGAGGATCAGACTGAAGCTGGGACTTGGCCTGAAAGTGTCCCCTCGCATGGCCACCCCCTTCCCCTTCCTGCTCCTCTACTCCTGGTGCCCCTCCATCCAGGGGCCAGACCTTAAAGAGTCACCCGCAAGAGAATCCTGGTCCCAAAGGAGCCTTCTGGGGGACCCCTGCTGAGAGAGGTTGTGGGCATGGCCCGCTGGGGCTCTGCCCGACCCAGGGCTGAGAGATGCAACCTCCCAGCTCTGGGTCCCTGCAGGAAGTGTTGGCAAGCACAGGGCCAGTCCTCCAAAGGCCCAGGTGCAGGGAGCCCAGGCCAAGCAGCCTGTGGAAGAAGCCACATGCTGTGCCACCCCGGGGAACACCACTGCAGGCCACGGCCCTTCCCACCTCCTCCTCCTCCTCCTCCTCCTCCTCCTCCCACCCCGCCCCCGCCCCCGCCCCCACATGGCACAGGGCCCAGAGACACCTCAGACACTTGCTACCCAAAGTGCAAAGGGCATCAGTTGCTCCTCCAAACCCCCCCCCCCAGCCCAGCAGACCACGTTGTCCAGCCAGCCCCCGGGCCTCCCTGGGGTGCCCAGCACAAAAGTGCAGACACCCACCGGACCCTCAATCTCAGTTTTCGGATGTTTTTGCCACTCTAAGGACCCGCAGGCCAGCTGGGCCTTCTGGCAGGACAGAGAGCCCCGGAATCCGACGTGGAGAGCTGGGTATACGTCCCCATGAGGAGGCGGTCCCCACCTCCGCGGCTATCCCCTTGCGGGGAGCGGCAGCCGCGGGGCCTCAGAGAAGACACCAGGCTGGGCCCCCACGGCACAGCGGGAGCACGTCCCCCGCAGGCCACTTAGCGACGGCGGCCAGCCGGCGGACGGTTGGGTTGCACGAGACGCTGCGGCCGCCCTGCTACCGGGTTCCTGGGAGGGCGTCCTGGAACCAGCGTCCACACCAAGCCCTTGGAAGGCCCAGGCGACGGAGGAGCCCCGTCAGGCAGGGGCCGAGGACGGTGACGGCCCGGGCGGGGACGAGCGTGTCAGGCAGGGGCAGAGGACGGTGACAGGTGATAGGCCGGGCGGGAAGGAGTCAGTCAGGCAGGGGCCGTGGAGGAGACGGGCTGGGTAAGGGTTAGGGTTAGTGTCAGGGCACAAGTCACAATCGCAAAGACCTGGAAGCCACCCGAGTGCCCATCGACCCACGAGTGGGTAAATAAAATGTGGCGCGTGGACACCACGGAGTGCTATTCGGCTATGAGGAGCAGCGGTGAGGGGGCACCTCTCGTGGTTCTCCTGGCCAGAGCTGGAACCCGTTCCAGTAAGCCAAGTATCCCAAGAATGGACACACGAGCACCACGTGCTCGCGCTCACCAGCAAATGGGTACGAACCGATGGACACCTAAGTGGACACAGAGGAATCACCTTCTTCGGGTGGGTGTCGGGCGGGTGGCGGGAGGGGATGGGCATACACATCCATTAGGAATGGGGTGGGTACGCACCGACTGGGGGATGGGCGCACTTGAAGCTCTGACCCGAGGGGGGAGGCTGGGAGAGGGCAACGCACCCGACCTTAACATTGGTGCCCCCACAATATGCTGGAACAACATGAGAGGTAAATGAATAAGAACACGGGGGGGGGGGGGAGGGGGGCACGGGCAACACATGTCACCTTAATACTTGGACTCCCATCATCTGCTTGAAAAGAGAGAGAAAAGAAAATGCAATAATAGAGATAAGAGACACTTTTTAAAAATAATGAATCCGGCCGGGCGCTGTGGCTCACGCCTGTAATCCTAGCTCTTGGGAGGCCGAGGCGGGCGGATTGCTCAAGGTCAGGAGTTCAAAACCAGCCTGAGCAAGAGCGAGACCCCGTCTCTACTATAAATAGAAAGAAATTAATTGGCCAACTGATATATATATAAAAAATTAGCGGGGCATGGTGGCGCATGCCTGCAGTCCCAGCTACCCTGGAGGCTGAGGCAGAAGGATCACTCGAGCCCAGGAGTTTGAAGTTGCTGTGAGCTAGGCTGACGCCACGGCACTCACTCTAGCCTGGGCAACAAACCGAGACTCTGTCTCAAAAAAAAAAAAAAAAAAAATGAATCCGAAGAGAAAAGTAAAAGGAGGCCTGTGGAGCAGGTCTGGGTGTGACTCCGGATCCCCGAACATCAGGTGCCACCACCAAAGATTCCTACGTGTAGCCCATAGAACCCCAAAAGCAACGGGAGGAGTTCTGGTCACATACTCCCTCAAAATGACATCCTGGCCTTCTTCTGGAACTCCCTCCCCTCTCAGACTCTCAAGGTTTCCTCCAGCGTGTCGGCTCCCACAGAGCAGACCTTTGGTCTGAGACCTGACTGTCCAGAAGCCACGCATGCTGCCGCGTGGCGGCGGTGTCACGGCTCGGGACAAGAGGAGGCCCAACGGCGCGGGCTGGGGCGCCAGGCACCGCGGCGGGCGCTGAGGGTGGGGGTCACCCCCACCCCGGGCCGCCCCCGCACTCCCAGAAACGCGACAGAACCAGAGGCAAAAAAAAAAAAGAAGAAGCCTACGGCACCCGGTATTCCCGGGCGGTCTCCCATCCAAGTTCTAACCAGGCCCGACCCTGCTTAGCTTCCGAGACCAGACGGGATCGGGCGCGTTCGGGGTGGTGTGGCCGTGGACGGCGGAGGGCGCCCCTGCCCCGCTCAAGAAGCCGAGCCTCTCTGCGCTTCCCCGCCGCCTCCTCCCGCCCCAGGCCCCGCGCCGGGTCGGGCCTGTTGAGTTCGCCGGCCGGGTCCCGCGGGCTCCGAGGGACGGGGGGTGACAGGCGGGGCGGGCAGGGAGCGGCGGGCCGGGGTTGGGGGCTGTCTCTGTACACACACACACTCACACTCACACTCACTCACTCACTCACACTCACACAAGATGCGCCTCCACGGCTGGACCCGCCCAGGTGGAGACCTTCAAGCCCCCCTCCTCTCCTCGCCTGGCCTCCTTCACCTCCCCGCCCCCCACCCCCAGCGCGCCGGGGCCGCAGACTGCGCACGGGCGGGAGGGGCGGGGCGCTCGCCCTTTGACCCCAGCCAGGGGCGGCCCTCCCCCACAACCCCTTTCAGCTGCGCCCCCCACCCTGTGGCCCGGCGGCCGCCTATTCCCCCGGGCCAGGGCTGGGGCACAGCGCACGGGGGAGGGGAGCCAGTGTATGGGGCGTCTCTCTCTCTCGGGATGTGTCCCATGGGTGGGGTTGGGTGGGGTGGCGTGGTTTGTGGGGCGCTGAAGAAATCAGTCCCCTCCATCTCCTCCCTCTGGAAAACACCCAAGCCCTTGGAGAACTGCCCGCACCGCTACCGTGGGGGCCGGGACCCTCCTCTGTGTCCTCCTGTGGCCCAGTCCAAGGGGCCTGGGCCTGGCCGGGGCTGCACTGGACCCCAACCACCCTGGCGTGTGGACTCGCTAAAAATCGGCCATTAGATATTGGATTCCAGCGTCATTGAGGTCATTTCACTAATGAGTGCACCGCAAAGAGTTTCCTAATCCATCTGTGAGGGTGGCAACCGAAAGAGAATTTTAGAGCTGACAGAATAGGCGAGGAAAGGCATAGGAGATTTCCACACCCAGTAAGGAAGCCTTTCCCGAAGTGGAAGAAAGAAAGGAGCAAACAGAGACACCGGTAGCCCGCCCGGATCAGAGTCTGCCCCTGAGAGAAAGTACCCTGACCAGGTTCACCCGTGGGTGGGTCGCGAGCTAGCGGCACTCAGAAGAGCGAGGCCCGCAGTCTGTGCAGAAGACACCTGCACTCGGGTGTGTGTGGCGGCACAATTCACAAGCAGCTCCAGATGTTAAGCCAAGGAGAAGCCAGGGAGTTCCCAACGCCCCAGGTGTCCTCAGCCCACGACTGGCTGCTGTGGGAATGCGAAGCCCGGCTCCTTGTCTCAGAGCGGGGCAACCAGGAGGTGTGATGTCCACCCCGGGGTTCCCAGGAGGATCAGACTGAAGCTGGGACTTGGCCTGAAAGTGTCCCCTCGCATGGCCACCCCCTTCCCCTTCCTGCTCCTCTACTCCTGGTGCCCCTCCATCCAGGGGCCAGACCTTAAAGAGTCACCCGCAAGAGAATCCTGGTCCCAAAGGAGCCTTCTGGGGGACCCCTGCTGAGAGAGGTTGTGGGCATGGCCCGCTGGGGCTCTGCCCGACCCAGGGCTGAGAGATGCAACCTCCCAGCTCTGGGTCCCTGCAGGAAGTGTTGGCAAGCACAGGGCCAGTCCTCCAAAGGCCCAGGTGCAGGGAGCCCAGGCCAAGCAGCCTGTGGAAGAAGCCACATGCTGTGCCACCCCGGGGAACACCACTGCAGGCCACGGCCCTTCCCACCTCCTCCTCCTCCTCCTCCTCCTCCTCCTCCCACCCCGCCCCCGCCCCCGCCCCCACATGGCACAGGGCCCAGAGACACCTCAGACACTTGCTACCCAAAGTGCAAAGGGCATCAGTTGCTCCTCCAAACCCCCCCCCCCAGCCCAGCAGACCACGTTGTCCAGCCAGCCCCCGGGCCTCCCTGGGGTGCCCAGCACAAAAGTGCAGACACCCACCGGACCCTCAATCTCAGTTTTCGGATGTTTTTGCCACTCTAAGGACCCGCAGGCCAGCTGGGCCTTCTGGCAGGACAGAGAGCCCCGGAATCCGACGTGGAGAGCTGGGTATACGTCCCCATGAGGAGGCGGTCCCCACCTCCGCGGCTATCCCCTTGCGGGGAGCGGCAGCCGCGGGGCCTCAGAGAAGACACCAGGCTGGGCCCCCACGGCACAGCGGGAGCACGTCCCCCGCAGGCCACTTAGCGACGGCGGCCAGCCGGCGGACGGTTGGGTTGCACGAGACGCTGCGGCCGCCCTGCTACCGGGTTCCTGGGAGGGCGTCCTGGAACCAGCGTCCACACCAAGCCCTTGGAAGGCCCAGGCGACGGAGGAGCCCCGTCAGGCAGGGGCCGAGGACGGTGACGGCCCGGGCGGGGACGAGCGTGTCAGGCAGGGGCAGAGGACGGTGACAGGTGATAGGCCGGGCGGGAAGGAGTCAGTCAGGCAGGGGCCGTGGAGGAGACGGGCTGGGTAAGGGTTAGGGTTAGTGTCAGGGCACAAGTCACAATCGCAAAGACCTGGAAGCCACCCGAGTGCCCATCGACCCACGAGTGGGTAAATAAAATGTGGCGCGTGGACACCACGGAGTGCTATTCGGCTATGAGGAGCAGCGGTGAGGGGGCACCTCTCGTGGTTCTCCTGGCCAGAGCTGGAACCCGTTCCAGTAAGCCAAGTATCCCAAGAATGGACACACGAGCACCACGTGCTCGCGCTCACCAGCAAATGGGTACGAACCGATGGACACCTAAGTGGACACAGAGGAATCACCTTCTTCGGGTGGGTGTCGGGCGGGTGGGGGGAGGGGATGGGCATACACATCCATTAGGAATGGGGTGGGTACGCACCGACTGGGGGATGGGCGCACTTGAAGCTCTGACCCGAGGGGGGAGGCTGGGAGAGGGCAACGCACCCGACCTTAACATTGGTGCCCCCACAATATGCTGGAACAACATGAGAGGTAAATGAATAAGAACACGGGGGGGGGGGAGGGGGGCACGGGCAACACATGTCACCTTAATACTTGGACTCCCATCATCTGCTTGAAAAGAGAGAGAAAAGAAAATGCAATAATAGAGATAAGAGACACTTTTTAAAAATAATGAATCCGGCCGGGCGCTGTGGCTCACGCCTGTAATCCTAGCTCTTGGGAGGCCGAGGCGGGCGGATTGCTCAAGGTCAGGAGTTCAAAACCAGCCTGAGCAAGAGCGAGACCCCGTCTCTACTATAAATAGAAAGAAATTAATTGGCCAACTGATATATATATAAAAAATTAGCGGGGCATGGTGGCGCATGCCTGCAGTCCCAGCTACCCTGGAGGCTGAGGCAGAAGGATCACTCGAGCCCAGGAGTTTGAAGTTGCTGTGAGCTAGGCTGACGCCACGGCACTCACTCTAGCCTGGGCAACAAACCGAGACTCTGTCTCAAAAAAAAAAAAAAAAAAAATGAATCCGAAGAGAAAAGTAAAAGGAGGCCTGTGGAGCAGGTCTGGGTGTGACTCCGGATCCCCGAACATCAGGTGCCACCACCAAAGATTCCTACGTGTAGCCCATAGAACCCCAAAAGCAACGGGAGGAGTTCTGGTCACATACTCCCTCAAAATGACATCCTGGCCTTCTTCTGGAACTCCCTCCCCTCTCAGACTCTCAAGGTTTCCTCCAGCGTGTCGGCTCCCACAGAGCAGACCTTTGGTCTGAGACCTGACTGTCCAGAAGCCACGCATGCTGCCGCGTGGCGGCGGTGTCACGGCTCGGGACAAGAGGAGGCCCAACGGCGCGGGCTGGGGCGCCAGGCACCGCGGCGGGCGCTGAGGGTGGGGGTCACCCCCACCCCGGGCCGCCCCCGCACTCCCAGAAACGCGACAGAACCAGAGGCAAAAAAAGAAAAGAAGAAGCCTACGGCACCCGGTATACACCGGGCGGTCTCCCATCCAAGTTCTAACCAGGCCCGACCCTGCTTAGCTTCCGAGACCAGACGGGATCGGGCGCGTTCGGGGTGGTGTGGCCGTGGACGGCGGAGGGCGCCCCTGCCCCGCTCAAGAAGCCGAGCCTCTCTGCGCTTCCCCGCCGCCTCCTCCCGCCCCAGGCCCCGCGCCGGGTCGGGCCTGTTGAGTTCGCCGGCCGGGTCCCGCGGGCTCCGAGGGACGGGGGGTGACAGGCGGGGCGGGCAGGGAGCGGCGGGCCGGGGTTGGGGGCTGTCTCTGTACACACACACACTCACACTCACACTCACTCACTCACTCACACTCACACAAGATGCGCCTCCACGGCTGGACCCGCCAAGGTGGAGACCTTCAAGCCCCCCTCCTCTCCTCGCCTGGCCTCCTTCACCTCCCCGCCCCCCACCCCCAGCGCGCCGGGGCCGCAGACTGCGCACGGGCGGGAGGGGCGGGGCGCTCGCCCTTTGACCCCAGCCAGGGGCGGCCCTCCCCCACAACCCCTTTCAGCTGCGCCCCCCACCCTGTGGCCCGGCGGCCGCCTATTCCCCCGGGCCAGGGCTGGGGCACAGCGCACGGGGGAGGGGAGCCAGTGTATGGGGCGTCTCTCTCTCTCGGGATGTGTCCCATGGGTGGGGTGGTGTGGTTTGTGGGGCGCTGAAGAAATCAGTCCCCTCCATCTCCTCCCTCTGGAAAACACCCAAGCCCTTGGAGAACTGCCCGCACCGCTACCGTGGGGGCCGGGACCCTCCTCTGTGTCCTCCTGTGGCCCAGTCCAAGGGGCCTGGGCCTGGCCGGGGCTGCACTGGACCCCAACCACCCTGGCGTGTGGACTCGCTAAAAATCGGCCATTAGATATTGGATTCCAGCGTCATTGAGGTCATTTCACTAATGAGTGCACCGCAAAGAGTTTCCTAATCCATCTGTGAGGGTGGCAACCGAAAGAGAATTTTAGAGCTGACAGAATAGGCGAGGAAAGGCATAGGAGATTTCCACACCCAGTAAGGAAGCCTTTCCCGAAGTGGAAGAAAGAAAGGAGCAAACAGAGACACCGGTAGCCCGCCCGGATCAGAGTCTGCCCCTGAGAGAAAGTACCCTGACCAGGTTCACCCGTGGGTGGGTCGCGAGCTAGCGGCACTCAGAAGAGCGAGGCCCGCAGTCTGTGCAGAAGACACCTGCACTCGGGTGTGTGTGGCGGCACAATTCACAAGCAGCTCCAGATGTTAAGCCAAGGAGAAGCCAGGGAGTTCCCAACGCCCCAGGTGTCCTCAGCCCACGACTGGCTGCTGTGGGAATGCGAAGCCCGGCTCCTTGTCTCAGAGCGGGGCAACCAGGAGGTGTGATGTCCACCCCGGGGTTCCCAGGAGGATCAGACTGAAGCTGGGACTTGGCCTGAAAGTGTCCCCTCGCATGGCCACCCCCTTCCCCTTCCTGCTCCTCTACTCCTGGTGCCCCTCCATCCAGGGGCCAGACCTTAAAGAGTCACCCGCAAGAGAATCCTGGTCCCAAAGGAGCCTTCTGGGGGACCCCTGCTGAGAGAGGTTGTGGGCATGGCCCGCTGGGGCTCTGCCCGACCCAGGGCTGAGAGATGCAACCTCCCAGCTCTGGGTCCCTGCAGGAAGTGTTGGCAAGCACAGGGCCAGTCCTCCAAAGGCCCAGGTGCAGGGAGCCCAGGCCAAGCAGCCTGTGGAAGAAGCCACATGCTGTGCCACCCCGGGGAACACCACTGCAGGCCACGGCCCTTCCCACCTCCTCCTCCTCCTCCTCCTCCTCCTCCTCCCACCCCGCCCCCGCCCCCGCCCCCACATGGCACAGGGCCCAGAGACACCTCAGACACTTGCTACCCAAAGTGCAAAGGGCATCAGTTGCTCCTCCAAACCCCCCCCCCCCAGCCCAGCAGACCACGTTGTCCAGCCAGCCCCCGGGCCTCCCTGGGGTGCCCAGCACAAAAGTGCAGACACCCACCGGACCCTCAATCTCAGTTTTCGGATGTTTTTGCCACTCTAAGGACCCGCAGGCCAGCTGGGCCTTCTGGCAGGACAGAGAGCCCCGGAATCCGACGTGGAGAGCTGGGTATACGTCCCCATGAGGAGGCGGTCCCCACCTCCGCGGCTATCCCCTTGCGGGGAGCGGCAGCCGCGGGGCCTCAGAGAAGACACCAGGCTGGGCCCCCACGGCACAGCGGGAGCACGTCCCCCGCAGGCCACTTAGCGACGGCGGCCAGCCGGCGGACGGTTGGGTTGCACGAGACCCTGCGGCCGCCCTGCTACCGGGTTCCTGGGAGGGCGTCCTGGAACCAGCGTCCACACCAAGCCCTTGGAAGGCCCAGGCGACGGAGGAGCCCCGTCAGGCAGGGGCCGAGGACGGTGACGGCCCGGGCGGGGACGAGCGTGTCAGGCAGGGGCAGAGGACGGTGACAGGTGATAGGCCGGGCGGGAAGGAGTCAGTCAGGCAGGGGCCGTGGAGGAGACGGGCTGGGTAAGGGTTAGGGTTAGTGTCAGGGCACAAGTCACAATCGCAAAGACCTGGAAGCCACCCGAGTGCCCATCGACCCACGAGTGGGTAAATAAAATGTGGCGCGTGGACACCACGGAGTGCTATTCGGCTATGAGGAGCAGCGGTGAGGGGGCACCTCTCGTGGTTCTCCTGGCCAGAGCTGGAACCCGTTCCAGTAAGCCAAGTATCCCAAGAATGGACACACGAGCACCACGTGCTCGCGCTCACCAGCAAATGGGTACGAACCGATGGACACCTAAGTGGACACAGAGGAATCACCTTCTTCGGGTGGGTGTCGGGCGGGTGGGGGGAGGGGATGGGCATACACATCCATTAGGAATGGGGTGGGTACGCACCGACTGGGGGATGGGCGCACTTGAAGCTCTGACCCGAGGGGGGAGGCTGGGAGAGGGCAACGCACCCGACCTTAACATTGGTGCCCCCACAATATGCTGGAACAACATGAGAGGTAAATGAATAAGAACACGGGGGGGGGGGGAGGGGGGCACGGGCAACACATGTCACCTTAATACTTGGACTCCCATCATCTGCTTGAAAAGAGAGAGAAAAGAAAATGCAATAATAGAGATAAGAGACACTTTTTAAAAATAATGAATCCGGCCGGGCGCTGTGGCTCACGCCTGTAATCCTAGCTCTTGGGAGGCCGAGGCGGGCGGATTGCTCAAGGTCAGGAGTTCAAAACCAGCCTGAGCAAGAGCGAGACCCCGTCTCTACTATAAATAGAAAGAAATTAATTGGCCAACTGATATATATATAAAAAATTAGCGGGGCATGGTGGCGCATGCCTGCAGTCCCAGCTACCCTGGAGGCTGAGGCAGAAGGATCACTCGAGCCCAGGAGTTTGAAGTTGCTGTGAGCTAGGCTGACGCCACGGCACTCACTCTAGCCTGGGCAACAAACCGAGACTCTGTCTCAAAAAAAAAAAAAAAAAAAATGAATCCGAAGAGAAAAGTAAAAGGAGGCCTGTGGAGCAGGTCTGGGTGTGACTCCGGATCCCCGAACATCAGGTGCCACCACCAAAGATTCCTACGTGTAGCCCATAGAACCCCAAAAGCAACGGGAGGAGTTCTGGTCACATACTCCCTCAAAATGACATCCTGGCCTTCTTCTGGAACTCCCTCCCCTCTCAGACTCTCAAGGTTTCCTCCAGCGTGTCGGCTCCCACAGAGCAGACCTTTGGTCTGAGACCTGACTGTCCAGAAGCCACGCATGCTGCCGCGTGGCGGCGGTGTCACGGCTCGGGACAAGAGGAGGCCCAACGGCGCGGGCTGGGGCGCCAGGCACCGCGGCGGGCGCTGAGGGTGGGGGTCACCCCCACCCCGGGCCGCCCCCGCACTCCCAGAAACGCGACAGAACCAGAGGCAAAAAAAGAAAAGAAGAAGCCTACGGCACCCGGTATACACCGGGCGGTCTCCCATCCAAGTTCTAACCAGGCCCGACCCTGCTTAGCTTCCGAGACCAGACGGGATCGGGCGCGTTCGGGGTGGTGTGGCCGTGGACGGCGGAGGGCGCCCCTGCCCCGCTCAAGAAGCCGAGCCTCTCTGCGCTTCCCCGCCGCCTCCTCCCGCCCCAGGCCCCGCGCCGGGTCGGGCCTGTTGAGTTCGCCGGCCGGGTCCCGCGGGCTCCGAGGGACGGGGGGTGACAGGCGGGGCGGGCAGGGAGCGGCGGGCCGGGGTTGGGGGCTGTCTCTGTACACACACACACTCACACTCACACTCACTCACTCACTCACACTCACACAAGATGCGCCTCCACGGCTGGACCCGCCAAGGTGGAGACCTTCAAGCCCCCCTCCTCTCCTCGCCTGGCCTCCTTCACCTCCCCGCCCCCCACCCCCAGCGCGCCGGGGCCGCAGACTGCGCACGGGCGGGAGGGGCGGGGCGCTCGCCCTTTGACCCCAGCCAGGGGCGGCCCTCCCCCACAACCCCTTTCAGCTGCGCCCCCCACCCTGTGGCCCGGCGGCCGCCTATTCCCCCGGGCCAGGGCTGGGGCACAGCGCACGGGGGAGGGGAGCCAGTGTATGGGGCGTCTCTCTCTCTCTCGGGATGTGTCCCATGGGTGGGGTGGGGTGGCGTGGTTTGTGGGGCGCTGAAGAAATCAGTCCCCTCCATCTCCTCCCTCTGGAAAACACCCAAGCCCTTGGAGAACTGCCCGCACCGCTACCGTGGGGGCCGGGACCCTCCTCTGTGTCCTCCTGTGGCCCAGTCCAAGGGGCCTGGGCCTGGCCGGGGCTGCACTGGACCCCAACCACCCTGGCGTGTGGACTCGCTAAAAATCGGCCATTAGATATTGGATTCCAGCGTCATTGAGGTCATTTCACTAATGAGTGCACCGCAAAGAGTTTCCTAATCCATCTGTGAGGGTGGCAACCGAAAGAGAATTTTAGAGCTGACAGAATAGGCGAGGAAAGGCATAGGAGATTTCCACACCCAGTAAGGAAGCCTTTCCCGAAGTGGAAGAAAGAAAGGAGCAAACAGAGACACCGGTAGCCCGCCCGGATCAGAGTCTGCCCCTGAGAGAAAGTACCCTGACCAGGTTCACCCGTGGGTGGGTCGCGAGCTAGCGGCACTCAGAAGAGCGAGGCCCGCAGTCTGTGCAGAAGACACCTGCACTCGGGTGTGTGTGGCGGCACAATTCACAAGCAGCTCCAGATGTTAAGCCAAGGAGAAGCCAGGGAGTTCCCAACGCCCCAGGTGTCCTCAGCCCACGACTGGCTGCTGTGGGAATGCGAAGCCCGGCTCCTTGTCTCAGAGCGGGGCAACCAGGAGGTGTGATGTCCACCCCGGGGTTCCCAGGAGGATCAGACTGAAGCTGGGACTTGGCCTGAAAGTGTCCCCTCGCATGGCCACCCCCTTCCCCTTCCTGCTCCTCTACTCCTGGTGCCCCTCCATCCAGGGGCCAGACCTTAAAGAGTCACCCGCAAGAGAATCCTGGTCCCAAAGGAGCCTTCTGGGGGACCCCTGCTGAGAGAGGTTGTGGGCATGGCCCGCTGGGGCTCTGCCCGACCCAGGGCTGAGAGATGCAACCTCCCAGCTCTGGGTCCCTGCAGGAAGTGTTGGCAAGCACAGGGCCAGTCCTCCAAAGGCCCAGGTGCAGGGAGCCCAGGCCAAGCAGCCTGTGGAAGAAGCCACATGCTGTGCCACCCCGGGGAACACCACTGCAGGCCACGGCCCTTCCCACCTCCTCCTCCTCCTCCTCCTCCTCCTCCTCCCACCCCGCCCCCGCCCCCGCCCCCACATGGCACAGGGCCCAGAGACACCTCAGACACTTGCTACCCAAAGTGCAAAGGGCATCAGTTGCTCCTCCAAACCCCCCCCCCCAGCCCAGCAGACCACGTTGTCCAGCCAGCCCCCGGGCCTCCCTGGGGTGCCCAGCACAAAAGTGCAGACACCCACCGGACCCTCAATCTCAGTTTTCGGATGTTTTTGCCACTCTAAGGACCCGCAGGCCAGCTGGGCCTTCTGGCAGGACAGAGAGCCCCGGAATCCGACGTGGAGAGCTGGGTATACGTCCCCATGAGGAGGCGGTCCCCACCTCCGCGGCTATCCCCTTGCGGGGAGCGGCAGCCGCGGGGCCTCAGAGAAGACACCAGGCTGGGCCCCCACGGCACAGCGGGAGCACGTCCCCCGCAGGCCACTTAGCGACGGCGGCCAGCCGGCGGACGGTTGGGTTGCATGAGACGCTGCGGCCGCCCTGCTACCGGGTTCCTGGGAGGGCGTCCTGGAACCAGCGTCCACACCAAGCCCTTGGAAGGCCCAGGCGACGGAGGAGCCCCGTCAGGCAGGGGCCGAGGACGGTGACGGCCCGGGCGGGGACGAGCGTGTCAGGCAGGGGCAGAGGACGGTGACAGGTGATAGGCCGGGCGGGAAGGAGTCAGTCAGGCAGGGGCCGTGGAGGAGACGGGCTGGGTAAGGGTTAGGGTTAGTGTCAGGGCACAAGTCACAATCGCAAAGACCTGGAAGCCACCCGAGTGCCCATCGACCCACGAGTGGGTAAATAAAATGTGGCGCGTGGACACCACGGAGTGCTATTCGGCTATGAGGAGCAGCGGTGAGGGGGCACCTCTCGTGGTTCTCCTGGCCAGAGCTGGAACCCGTTCCAGTAAGCCAAGTATCCCAAGAATGGACACACGAGCACCACGTGCTCGCGCTCACCAGCAAATGGGTACGAACCGATGGACACCTAAGTGGACACAGAGGAATCACCTTCTTCGGGTGGGTGTCGGGCGGGTGGGGGGAGGGGATGGGCATACACATCCATTAGGAATGGGGTGGGTACGCACCGACTGGGGGATGGGCGCACTTGAAGCTCTGACCCGAGGGGGGAGGCTGGGAGAGGGCAACGCACCCGACCTTAACATTGGTGCCCCCACAATATGCTGGAACAACATGAGAGGTAAATGAATAAGAACACGGGGGGGGGGGGAGGGGGGCACGGGCAACACATGTCACCTTAATACTTGGACTCCCATCATCTGCTTGAAAAGAGAGAGAAAAGAAAATGCAATAATAGAGATAAGAGACACTTTTTAAAAATAATGAATCCGGCCGGGCGCTGTGGCTCACGCCTGTAATCCTAGCTCTTGGGAGGCCGAGGCGGGCGGATTGCTCAAGGTCAGGAGTTCAAAACCAGCCTGAGCAAGAGCGAGACCCCGTCTCTACTATAAATAGAAAGAAATTAATTGGCCAACTGATATATATATAAAAAATTAGCGGGGCATGGTGGCGCATGCCTGCAGTCCCAGCTACCCTGGAGGCTGAGGCAGAAGGATCACTCGAGCCCAGGAGTTTGAAGTTGCTGTGAGCTAGGCTGACGCCACGGCACTCACTCTAGCCTGGGCAACAAACCGAGACTCTGTCTCAAAAAAAAAAAAAAAAAAAATGAATCCGAAGAGAAAAGTAAAAGGAGGCCTGTGGAGCAGGTCTGGGTGTGACTCCGGATCCCCGAACATCAGGTGCCACCACCAAAGATTCCTACGTGTAGCCCATAGAACCCCAAAAGCAACGGGAGGAGTTCTGGTCACATACTCCCTCAAAATGACATCCTGGCCTTCTTCTGGAACTCCCTCCCCTCTCAGACTCTCAAGGTTTCCTCCAGCGTGTCGGCTCCCACAGAGCAGACCTTTGGTCTGAGACCTGACTGTCCAGAAGCCACGCATGCTGCCGCGTGGCGGCGGTGTCACGGCTCGGGACAAGAGGAGGCCCAACGGCGCGGGCTGGGGCGCCAGGCACCGCGGCGGGCGCTGAGGGTGGGGGTCACCCCCACCCCGGGCCGCCCCCGCACTCCCAGAAACGCGACAGAACCAGAGGCAAAAAAAAAAAAGAAGAAGCCTACGGCACCCGGTATTCCCGGGCGGTCTCCCATCCAAGTTCTAACCAGGCCCGACCCTGCTTAGCTTCCGAGACCAGACGGGATCGGGCGCGTTCGGGGTGGTGTGGCCGTGGACGGCGGAGGGCGCCCCTGCCCCGCTCAAGAAGCCGAGCCTCTCTGCGCTTCCCCGCCGCCTCCTCCCGCCCCAGGCCCCGCGCCGGGTCGGGCCTGTTGAGTTCGCCGGCCGGGTCCCGCGGGCTCCGAGGGACGGGGGGTGACAGGCGGGGCGGGCAGGGAGCGGCGGGCCGGGGTTGGGGGCTGTCTCTGTACACACACACACTCACACTCACACTCACTCACTCACTCACACTCACACAAGATGCGCCTCCACGGCTGGACCCGCCCAGGTGGAGACCTTCAAGCCCCCCTCCTCTCCTCGCCTGGCCTCCTTCACCTCCCCGCCCCCCACCCCCAGCGCGCCGGGGCCGCAGACTGCGCACGGGCGGGAGGGGCGGGGCGCTCGCCCTTTGACCCCAGCCAGGGGCGGCCCTCCCCCACAACCCCTTTCAGCTGCGCCCCCCACCCTGTGGCCCGGCGGCCGCCTATTCCCCCGGGCCAGGGCTGGGGCACAGCGCACGGGGGAGGGGAGCCAGTGTATGGGGCGTCTCTCTCTCTCGGGATGTGTCCCATGGGTGGGGTTGGGTGGGGTGGCGTGGTTTGTGGGGCGCTGAAGAAATCAGTCCCCTCCATCTCCTCCCTCTGGAAAACACCCAAGCCCTTGGAGAACTGCCCGCACCGCTACCGTGGGGGCCGGGACCCTCCTCTGTGTCCTCCTGTGGCCCAGTCCAAGGGGCCTGGGCCTGGCCGGGGCTGCACTGGACCCCAACCACCCTGGCGTGTGGACTCGCTAAAAATCGGCCATTAGATATTGGATTCCAGCGTCATTGAGGTCATTTCACTAATGAGTGCACCGCAAAGAGTTTCCTAATCCATCTGTGAGGGTGGCAACCGAAAGAGAATTTTAGAGCTGACAGAATAGGCGAGGAAAGGCATAGGAGATTTCCACACCCAGTAAGGAAGCCTTTCCCGAAGTGGAAGAAAGAAAGGAGCAAACAGAGACACCGGTAGCCCGCCCGGATCAGAGTCTGCCCCTGAGAGAAAGTACCCTGACCAGGTTCACCCGTGGGTGGGTCGCGAGCTAGCGGCACTCAGAAGAGCGAGGCCCGCAGTCTGTGCAGAAGACACCTGCACTCGGGTGTGTGTGGCGGCACAATTCACAAGCAGCTCCAGATGTTAAGCCAAGGAGAAGCCAGGGAGTTCCCAACGCCCCAGGTGTCCTCAGCCCACGACTGGCTGCTGTGGGAATGCGAAGCCCGGCTCCTTGTCTCAGAGCGGGGCAACCAGGAGGTGTGATGTCCACCCCGGGGTTCCCAGGAGGATCAGACTGAAGCTGGGACTTGGCCTGAAAGTGTCCCCTCGCATGGCCACCCCCTTCCCCTTCCTGCTCCTCTACTCCTGGTGCCCCTCCATCCAGGGGCCAGACCTTAAAGAGTCACCCGCAAGAGAATCCTGGTCCCAAAGGAGCCTTCTGGGGGACCCCTGCTGAGAGAGGTTGTGGGCATGGCCCGCTGGGGCTCTGCCCGACCCAGGGCTGAGAGATGCAACCTCCCAGCTCTGGGTCCCTGCAGGAAGTGTTGGCAAGCACAGGGCCAGTCCTCCAAAGGCCCAGGTGCAGGGAGCCCAGGCCAAGCAGCCTGTGGAAGAAGCCACATGCTGTGCCACCCCGGGGAACACCACTGCAGGCCACGGCCCTTCCCACCTCCTCCTCCTCCTCCTCCTCCTCCTCCTCCCACCCCGCCCCCGCCCCCGCCCCCACATGGCACAGGGCCCAGAGACACCTCAGACACTTGCTACCCAAAGTGCAAAGGGCATCAGTTGCTCCTCCAAACCCCCCCCCCCAGCCCAGCAGACCACGTTGTCCAGCCAGCCCCCGGGCCTCCCTGGGGTGCCCAGCACAAAAGTGCAGACACCCACCGGACCCTCAATCTCAGTTTTCGGATGTTTTTGCCACTCTAAGGACCCGCAGGCCAGCTGGGCCTTCTGGCAGGACAGAGAGCCCCGGAATCCGACGTGGAGAGCTGGGTATACGTCCCCATGAGGAGGCGGTCCCCACCTCCGCGGCTATCCCCTTGCGGGGAGCGGCAGCCGCGGGGCCTCAGAGAAGACACCAGGCTGGGCCCCCACGGCACAGCGGGAGCACGTCCCCCGCAGGCCACTTAGCGACGGCGGCCAGCCGGCGGACGGTTGGGTTGCACGAGACGCTGCGGCCGCCCTGCTACCGGGTTCCTGGGAGGGCGTCCTGGAACCAGCGTCCACACCAAGCCCTTGGAAGGCCCAGGCGACGGAGGAGCCCCGTCAGGCAGGGGCCGAGGACGGTGACGGCCCGGGCGGGGACGAGCGTGTCAGGCAGGGGCAGAGGACGGTGACAGGTGATAGGCCGGGCGGGAAGGAGTCAGTCAGGCAGGGGCCGTGGAGGAGACGGGCTGGGTAAGGGTTAGGGTTAGTGTCAGGGCACAAGTCACAATCGCAAAGACCTGGAAGCCACCCGAGTGCCCATCGACCCACGAGTGGGTAAATAAAATGTGGCGCGTGGACACCACGGAGTGCTATTCGGCTATGAGGAGCAGCGGTGAGGGGGCACCTCTCGTGGTTCTCCTGGCCAGAGCTGGAACCCGTTCCAGTAAGCCAAGTATCCCAAGAATGGACACACGAGCACCACGTGCTCGCGCTCACCAGCAAATGGGTACGAACCGATGGACACCTAAGTGGACACAGAGGAATCACCTTCTTCGGGTGGGTGTCGGGCGGGTGGGGGGAGGGGATGGGCATACACATCCATTAGGAATGGGGTGGGTACGCACCGACTGGGGGATGGGCGCACTTGAAGCTCTGACCCGAGGGGGGAGGCTGGGAGAGGGCAACGCACCCGACCTTAACATTGGTGCCCCCACAATATGCTGGAACAACATGAGAGGTAAATGAATAAGAACACGGGGGGGGGGAGGGGGGCACGGGCAACACATGTCACCTTAATACTTGGACTCCCATCATCTGCTTGAAAAGAGAGAGAAAAGAAAATGCAATAATAGAGATAAGAGACACTTTTTAAAAATAATGAATCCGGCCGGGCGCTGTGGCTCACGCCTGTAATCCTAGCTCTTGGGAGGCCGAGGCGGGCGGATTGCTCAAGGTCAGGAGTTCAAAACCAGCCTGAGCAAGAGCGAGACCCCGTCTCTACTATAAATAGAAAGAAATTAATTGGCCAACTGATATATATATAAAAAATTAGCGGGGCATGGTGGCGCATGCCTGCAGTCCCAGCTACCCTGGAGGCTGAGGCAGAAGGATCACTCGAGCCCAGGAGTTTGAAGTTGCTGTGAGCTAGGCTGACGCCACGGCACTCACTCTAGCCTGGGCAACAAACCGAGACTCTGTCTCAAAAAAAAAAAAAAAAAAAATGAATCCGAAGAGAAAAGTAAAAGGAGGCCTGTGGAGCAGGTCTGGGTGTGACTCCGGATCCCCGAACATCAGGTGCCACCACCAAAGATTCCTACGTGTAGCCCATAGAACCCCAAAAGCAACGGGAGGAGTTCTGGTCACATACTCCCTCAAAATGACATCCTGGCCTTCTTCTGGAACTCCCTCCCCTCTCAGACTCTCAAGGTTTCCTCCAGCGTGTCGGCTCCCACAGAGCAGACCTTTGGTCTGAGACCTGACTGTCCAGAAGCCACGCATGCTGCCGCGTGGCGGCGGTGTCACGGCTCGGGACAAGAGGAGGCCCAACGGCGCGGGCTGGGGCGCCAGGCACCGCGGCGGGCGCTGAGGGTGGGGGTCACCCCCACCCCGGGCCGCCCCCGCACTCCCAGAAACGCGACAGAACCAGAGGCAAAAAAAAAAAAGAAGAAGCCTACGGCACCCGGTATTCCCGGGCGGTCTCCCATCCAAGTTCTAACCAGGCCCGACCCTGCTTAGCTTCCGAGACCAGACGGGATCGGGCGCGTTCGGGGTGGTGTGGCCGTGGACGGCGGAGGGCGCCCCTGCCCCGCTCAAGAAGCCGAGCCTCTCTGCGCTTCCCCGCCGCCTCCTCCCGCCCCAGGCCCCGCGCCGGGTCGGGCCTGTTGAGTTCGCCGGCCGGGTCCCGCGGGCTCCGAGGGACGGGGGGTGACAGGCGGGGCGGGCAGGGAGCGGCGGGCCGGGGTTGGGGGCTGTCTCTGTACACACACACACTCACACTCACACTCACTCACTCACTCACACTCACACAAGATGCGCCTCCACGGCTGGACCCGCCCAGGTGGAGACCTTCAAGCCCCCCTCCTCTCCTCGCCTGGCCTCCTTCACCTCCCCGCCCCCCACCCCCAGCGCGCCGGGGCCGCAGACTGCGCACGGGCGGGAGGGGCGGGGCGCTCGCCCTTTGACCCCAGCCAGGGGCGGCCCTCCCCCACAACCCCTTTCAGCTGCGCCCCCCACCCTGTGGCCCGGCGGCCGCCTATTCCCCCGGGCCAGGGCTGGGGCACAGCGCACGGGGGAGGGGAGCCAGTGTATGGGGCGTCTCTCTCTCTCGGGATGTGTCCCATGGGTGGGGTTGGGTGGGGTGGCGTGGTTTGTGGGGCGCTGAAGAAATCAGTCCCCTCCATCTCCTCCCTCTGGAAAACACCCAAGCCCTTGGAGAACTGCCCGCACCGCTACCGTGGGGGCCGGGACCCTCCTCTGTGTCCTCCTGTGGCCCAGTCCAAGGGGCCTGGGCCTGGCCGGGGCTGCACTGGACCCCAACCACCCTGGCGTGTGGACTCGCTAAAAATCGGCCATTAGATATTGGATTCCAGCGTCATTGAGGTCATTTCACTAATGAGTGCACCGCAAAGAGTTTCCTAATCCATCTGTGAGGGTGGCAACCGAAAGAGAATTTTAGAGCTGACAGAATAGGCGAGGAAAGGCATAGGAGATTTCCACACCCAGTAAGGAAGCCTTTCCCGAAGTGGAAGAAAGAAAGGAGCAAACAGAGACACCGGTAGCCCGCCCGGATCAGAGTCTGCCCCTGAGAGAAAGTACCCTGACCAGGTTCACCCGTGGGTGGGTCGCGAGCTAGCGGCATTCAGAAGAGCGAGGCCCGCAGTCTGTGCAGAAGACACCTGCACTCGGGTGTGTGTGGCGGCACAATTCACAAGCAGCTCCAGATGTTAAACCAAGGAGAAGCCAGGGAGTTCCCAACGCCCCAGGTGTCCTCAGCCCACGACTGGCTGCTGTGGGAATGCGAAGCCCGGCTCCTTGTCTCAGAGCGGGGCAACCAGGAGGTGTGATGTCCACCCCGGGGTTCCCAGGAGGATCAGACTGAAGCTGGGACTTGGCCTGAAAGTGTCCCCTCGCATGGCCACCCCCTTCCCCTTCCTGCACCTCTACTCCTGGTGCCCCTCCATCCAGGGGCCAGACCTTAAAGAGTCACCCGCAAGAGAATCCTGGTCCCAAAGGAGCCTTCTGGGGGACCCCTGCTGAGAGAGGTTGTGGGCATGGCCCGCTGGGGCTCTGCCCGACCCAGGGCTGAGAGATGCAACCTCCCAGCTCTGGGTCCCTGCAGGAAGTGTTGGCAAGCACAGGGCCAGTCCTCCAAAGGCCCAGGTGCAGGGAGCCCAGGCCAAGCATCCCGTGGAAGAAGCCACATGCTGTGCCACCCCGGGGAACACCACTGCAGGCCACGGCCCTTCCCACCTCCTCCTCCTCCTCCTCCTCCTCCTCCTCCTCCCACCCCGCCCCCGCCCCCACATGGCACAGGGCCCAGAGACACCTCAGACACTTGCTACCCAAAGTGCAAAGGGCATCAGTTGCTCCTCCAAACCCCCCCCCAGCCCAGCAGACCACGTTGTCCAGCCAGCCCCCGGGCCTCCCTGGGGTGCCCAGCACAAAAGTGCAGACACCCACCGGACCCTCAATCTCAGTTTTCGGATGTTTTTGCCACTCTAAGGACCCGCAGGCCAGCTGGGCCTTCTGGCAGGACAGAGAGCCCCGGAATCCGACGTGGAGAGCTGGGTATACGTCCCCATGAGGAGGCGGTCCCCACCTCCGCGGCTATCCCCTTGCGGGGAGCGGCAGCCGCGGGGCCTCAGAGAAGACACCAGGCTGGGCCCCCACGGCACAGCGGGAGCACGTCCCCCGCAGGCCACTTAGCGACGGCGGCCAGCCGGCGGACGGTTGGGTTGCACGAGACACTGCGGCCGCCCTGCTACCGGGTTCCTGGGAGGGCGTCCTGGAACCAGCGTCCACACCAAGCCCTTGGAAGGCCCAGGCGACGGAGGAGCCCCGTCAGGCAGGGGCCGAGGACGGTGACGGCCCGGGCGGGGACGAGCGTGTCAGGCAGGGGCAGAGGACGGTGACAGGTGATAGGCCGGGCGGGAAGGAGTCAGTCAGGCAGGGGCCGTGGAGGAGACGGGCTGGGTAAGGGTTAGGGTTAGTGTCAGGGCACAAGTCACAATCGCAAAGACCTGGAAGCCACCCGAGTGCCCATCGACCCACGAGTGGGTAAATAAAATGTGGCGCGTGGACACCACGGAGTGCTATTCGGCTATGAGGAGCAGCGGTGAGGGGGCACCTCTCGTGGTTCTCCTGGCCAGAGCTGGAACCCGTTCCAGTAAGCCAAGTATCCCAAGAATGGACACACGAGCACCACGTGCTCGCGCTCACCAGCAAATGGGTACGAACCGATGGACACCTAAGTGGACACAGAGGAATCACCTTCTTCGGGTGGGTGTCGGGCGGGTGGGGGGAGGGGATGGGCATACACATCCATTAGGAATGGGGTGGGTACGCACCGACTGGGGGATGGGCGCACTTGAAGCTCTGACCCGAGGGGGGAGGCTGGGAGAGGGCAACGCACCCGACCTTAACATTGGTGCCCCCACAATATGCTGGAACAACATGAGAGGTAAATGAATAAGAACACGGGGGGGGGGGAGGGGGGCACGGGCAACACATGTCACCTTAATACTTGGACTCCCATCATCTGCTTGAAAAGAGAGAGAAAAGAAAATGCAATAATAGAGATAAGAGACACTTTTTAAAAATAATGAATCCGGCCGGGCGCTGTGGCTCACGCCTGTAATCCTAGCTCTTGGGAGGCCGAGGCGGGCGGATTGCTCAAGGTCAGGAGTTCAAAACCAGCCTGAGCAAGAGCGAGACCCCGTCTCTACTATAAATAGAAAGAAATTAATTGGCCAACTGATATATATATAAAAAATTAGCGGGGCATGGTGGCGCATGCCTGCAGTCCCAGCTACCCTGGAGGCTGAGGCAGAAGGATCACTCGAGCCCAGGAGTTTGAAGTTGCTGTGAGCTAGGCTGACGCCACGGCACTCACTCTAGCCTGGGCAACAAACCGAGACTCTGTCTCAAAAAAAAAAAAAAAAAAATGAATCCGAAGAGAAAAGTAAAAGGAGGCCTGTGGAGCAGGTCTGGGTGTGACTCCGGATCCCCGAACATCAGGTGCCACCACCAAAGATTCCTACGTGTAGCCCATAGAACCCCAAAAGCAACGGGAGGAGTTCTGGTCACATACTCCCTCAAAATGACATCCTGGCCTTCTTCTGGAACTCCCTCCCCTCTCAGACTCTCAAGGTTTCCTCCAGCGTGTCGGCTCCCACAGAGCAGACCTTTGGTCTGAGACCTGACTGTCCAGAAGCCACGCATGCTGCCGCGTGGCGGCGGTGTCACGGCTCGGGACAAGAGGAGGCCCAACGGTGCGGGCTGGGGCGCCAGGCACCGCGGCGGGCGCTGAGGGTGGGGGTCACCCCCACCCCGGGCCGCCCCCGCACTCCCAGAAACGCGACAGAACCAGAGGCAAAAAAAAAAAAGAAGAAGCCTACGGCACCCGGTATACACCGGGCGGTCTCCCATCCAAGTTCTAACCAGGCCCGACCCTGCTTAGCTTCCGAGACCAGACGGGATCGGGCGCGTTCGGGGTGGTGTGGCCGTGGACGGCGGAGGGCGCCCCTGCCCCGCTCAAGAAGCCGAGCCTCTCTGCGCTTCCCCGCCGCCTCCTCCCGCCCCAGGCCCCGCGCCGGGTCGGGCCTGTTGAGTTCGCCGGCCGGGTCCCGCGGGCTCCGAGGGACGGGGGGTGACAGGCGGGGCGGGCAGGGAGCGGCGGGCCGGGGTTGGGGGCTGTCTCTGTACACACACACACTCACACTCACACTCACTCACTCACTCACACTCACACAAGATGCGCCTCCACGGCTGGACCCGCCAAGGTGGAGACCTTCAAGCCCCCCTCCTCTCCTCGCCTGGCCTCCTTCACCTCCCCGCCCCCCACCCCCAGCGCGCCGGGGCCGCAGACTGCGCACGGGCGGGAGGGGCGGGGCGCTCGCCCTTTGACCCCAGCCAGGGGCGGCCCTCCCCCACAACCCCTTTCAGCTGCGCCCCCCACCCTGTGGCCCGGCGGCCGCCTATTCCCCCGGGCCAGGGCTGGGGCACAGCGCACGGGGGAGGGGAGCCAGTGTATGGGGCGTCTCTCTCTCTCTCTCGGGATGTGTCCCATGGGTGGGGTGGGGTGGCGTGGTTTGTGGGGCGCTGAAGAAATCAGTCCCCTCCATCTCCTCCCTCTGGAAAACACCCAAGCCCTTGGAGAACTGCCCGCACCGCTACCGTGGGGGCCGGGACCCTCCTCTGTGTCCTCCTGTGGCCCAGTCCAAGGGGCCTGGGCCTGGCCGGGGCTGCACTGGACCCCAACCACCCTGGCGTGTGGACTCGCTAAAAATCGGCCATTAGATATTGGATTCCAGCGTCATTGAGGTCATTTCACTAATGAGTGCACCGCAAAGAGTTTCCTAATCCATCTGTGAGGGTGGCAACCGAAAGAGAATTTTAGAGCTGACAGAATAGGCGAGGAAAGGCATAAGAGATTTCCACACCCAGTAAGGAAGCCTTTCCCGAAGTGGAAGAAAGAAAGGAGCAAACAGAGACACCGGTAGCCCGCCCGGATCAGAGTCTGCCCCTGAGAGAAAGTACCCTGACCAGGTTCACCCGTGGGTGGGTCGCGAGCTAGCGGCACTCAGAAGAGCGAGGCCCGCAGTCTGTGCAGAAGACACCTGCACTCGGGTGTGTGTGGCGGCACAATTCACAAGCAGCTCCAGATGTTAAACCAAGGAGAAGCCAGGGAGTTCCCAACGCCCCAGGTGTCCTCAGCCCACGACTGGCTGCTGTGGGAATGCGAAGCCCGGCTCCTTGTCTCAGAGCGGGGCAACCAGGAGGTGTGATGTCCACCCCGGGGTTCCCAGGAGGATCAGACTGAAGCTGGGACTTGGCCTGAAAGTGTCCCCTCGCATGGCCACCCCCTTCCCCTTCCTGCTCCTCTACTCCTGGTGCCCCTCCATCCAGGGGCCAGACCTTAAAGAGTCACCCGCAAGAGAATCCTGGTCCCAAAGGAGCCTTCTGGGGGACCCCTGCTGAGAGAGGTTGTGGGCATGGCCCGCTGGGGCTCTGCCCGACCCAGGGCTGAGAGATGCAACCTCCCAGCTCTGGGTCCCTGCAGGAAGTGTTGGCAAGCACAGGGCCAGTCCTCCAAAGGCCCAGGTGCAGGGAGCCCAGGCCAAGCAGCCTGTGGAAGAAGCCACATGCTGTGCCACCCCGGGGAACACCACTGCAGGCCACGGCCCTTCCCACCTCCTCCTCCTCCTCCTCCTCCTCCTCCTCCTCCTCCTCCTCCTCCTCCTCCCACCCCGCCCCCGCCCCCGCCCCCACATGGCACAGGGCCCAGAGACACCTCAGACACTTGCTACCCAAAGTGCAAAGGGCATCAGTTGCTCCTCCAAACCCCCCCCCCAGCCCAGCAGACCACGTTGTCCAGCCAGCCCCCGGGCCTCCCTGGGGTGCCCAGCACAAAAGTGCAGACACCCACCGGACCCTCAATCTCAGTTTTCGGATGTTTTTGCCACTCTAAGGACCCGCAGGCCAGCTGGGCCTTCTGGCAGGACAGAGAGCCCCGGAATCCGACGTGGAGAGCTGGGTATACGTCCCCATGAGGAGGCGGTCCCCACCTCCGCGGCTATCCCCTTGCGGGGAGCGGCAGCCGCGGGGCCTCAGAGAAGACACCAGGCTGGGCCCCCACGGCACAGCGGGAGCACGTCCCCCGCAGGCCACTTAGCGACGGCGGCCAGCCGGCGGACGGTTGGGTTGCACGAGACGCTGCGGCCGCCCTGCTACCGGGTTCCTGGGAGGGCGTCCTGGAACCAGCGTCCACACCAAGCCCTTGGAAGGCCCAGGCGACGGAGGAGCCCCGTCAGGCAGGGGCCGAGGACGGTGACGGCCCGGGCGGGGACGAGCGTGTCAGGCAGGGGCAGAGGACGGTGACAGGTGATAGGCCGGGCGGGAAGGAGTCAGTCAGGCAGGGGCCGTGGAGGAGACGGGCTGGGTAAGGGTTAGGGTTAGTGTCAGGGCACAAGTCACAATCGCAAAGACCTGGAAGCCACCCGAGTGCCCATCGACCCACGAGTGGGTAAATAAAATGTGGCGCGTGGACACCACGGAGTGCTATTCGGCTATGAGGAGCAGCGGTGAGGGGGCACCTCTCGTGGTTCTCCTGGCCAGAGCTGGAACCCGTTCCAGTAAGCCAAGTATCCCAAGAATGGACACACGAGCACCACGTGCTCGCGCTCACCAGCAAATGGGTACGAACCGATGGACACCTAAGTGGACACAGAGGAATCACCTTCTTCGGGTGGGTGTCGGGCGGGTGGGGGGAGGGGATGGGCATACACATCCATTAGGAATGGGGTGGGTACGCACCGACTGGGGGATGGGCGCACTTGAAGCTCTGACCCGAGGGGGGAGGCTGGGAGAGGGCAACGCACCCGACCTTAACATTGGTGCCCCCACAATATGCTGGAACAACATGAGAGGTAAATGAATAAGAACACGGGGGGGGGGGAGGGGGGCACGGGCAACACATGTCACCTTAATACTTGGACTCCCATCATCTGCTTGAAAAGAGAGAGAAAAGAAAATGCAATAATAGAGATAAGAGACACTTTTTAAAAATAATGAATCCGGCCGGGCGCTGTGGCTCACGCCTGTAATCCTAGCTCTTGGGAGGCCGAGGCGGGCGGATTGCTCAAGGTCAGGAGTTCAAAACCAGCCTGAGCAAGAGCGAGACCCCGTCTCTACTATAAATAGAAAGAAATTAATTGGCCAACTGATATATATATAAAAAATTAGCGGGGCATGGTGGCGCATGCCTGCAGTCCCAGCTACCCTGGAGGCTGAGGCAGAAGGATCACTCGAGCCCAGGAGTTTGAAGTTGCTGTGAGCTAGGCTGACGCCACGGCACTCACTCTAGCCTGGGCAACAAACCGAGACTCTGTCTCAAAAAAAAAAAAAAAAAAATGAATCCGAAGAGAAAAGTAAAAGGAGGCCTGTGGAGCAGGTCTGGGTGTGACTCCGGATCCCCGAACATCAGGTGCCACCACCAAAGATTCCTACGTGTAGCCCATAGAACCCCAAAAGCAACGGGAGGAGTTCTGGTCACATACTCCCTCAAAATGACATCCTGGCCTTCTTCTGGAACTCCCTCCCCTCTCAGACTCTCAAGGTTTCCTCCAGCGTGTCGGCTCCCACAGAGCAGACCTTTGGTCTGAGACCTGACTGTCCAGAAGCCACGCATGCTGCCGCGTGGCGGCGGTGTCACGGCTCGGGACAAGAGGAGGCCCAACGGTGCGGGCTGGGGCGCCAGGCACCGCGGCGGGCGCTGAGGGTGGGGGTCACCCCCACCCCGGGCCGCCCCCGCACTCCCAGAAACGCGACAGAACCAGAGGCAAAAAAAAAAAAGAAGAAGCCTACGGCACCCGGTATACACCGGGCGGTCTCCCATCCAAGTTCTAACCAGGCCCGACCCTGCTTAGCTTCCGAGACCAGACGGGATCGGGCGCGTTCGGGGTGGTGTGGCCGTGGACGGCGGAGGGCGCCCCTGCCCCGCTCAAGAAGCCGAGCCTCTCTGCGCTTCCCCGCCGCCTCCTCCCGCCCCAGGCCCCGCGCCGGGTCGGGCCTGTTGAGTTCGCCGGCCGGGTCCCGCGGGCTCCGAGGGACGGGGGGTGACAGGCGGGGCGGGCAGGGAGCGGCGGGCCGGGGTTGGGGGCTGTCTCTGTACACACACACACTCACACTCACACTCACTCACTCACTCACACTCACACAAGATGCGCCTCCACGGCTGGACCCGCCAAGGTGGAGACCTTCAAGCCCCCCTCCTCTCCTCGCCTGGCCTCCTTCACCTCCCCGCCCCCCACCCCCAGCGCGCCGGGGCCGCAGACTGCGCACGGGCGGGAGGGGCGGGGCGCTCGCCCTTTGACCCCAGCCAGGGGCGGCCCTCCCCCACAACCCCTTTCAGCTGCGCCCCCCACCCTGTGGCCCGGCGGCCGCCTATTCCCCCGGGCCAGGGCTGGGGCACAGCGCACGGGGGAGGGGAGCCAGTGTATGGGGCGTCTCTCTCTCTCTCTCGGGATGTGTCCCATGGGTGGGGTGGGGTGGCGTGGTTTGTGGGGCGCTGAAGAAATCAGTCCCCTCCATCTCCTCCCTCTGGAAAACACCCAAGCCCTTGGAGAACTGCCCGCACCGCTACCGTGGGGGCCGGGACCCTCCTCTGTGTCCTCCTGTGGCCCAGTCCAAGGGGCCTGGGCCTGGCCGGGGCTGCACTGGACCCCAACCACCCTGGCGTGTGGACTCGCTAAAAATCGGCCATTAGATATTGGATTCCAGCGTCATTGAGGTCATTTCACTAATGAGTGCACCGCAAAGAGTTTCCTAATCCATCTGTGAGGGTGGCAACCGAAAGAGAATTTTAGAGCTGACAGAATAGGCGAGGAAAGGCATAAGAGATTTCCACACCCAGTAAGGAAGCCTTTCCCGAAGTGGAAGAAAGAAAGGAGCAAACAGAGACACCGGTAGCCCGCCCGGATCAGAGTCTGCCCCTGAGAGAAAGTACCCTGACCAGGTTCACCCGTGGGTGGGTCGCGAGCTAGCGGCACTCAGAAGAGCGAGGCCCGCAGTCTGTGCAGAAGACACCTGCACTCGGGTGTGTGTGGCGGCACAATTCACAAGCAGCTCCAGATGTTAAACCAAGGAGAAGCCAGGGAGTTCCCAACGCCCCAGGTGTCCTCAGCCCACGACTGGCTGCTGTGGGAATGCGAAGCCCGGCTCCTTGTCTCAGAGCGGGGCAACCAGGAGGTGTGATGTCCACCCCGGGGTTCCCAGGAGGATCAGACTGAAGCTGGGACTTGGCCTGAAAGTGTCCCCTCGCATGGCCACCCCCTTCCCCTTCCTGCTCCTCTACTCCTGGTGCCCCTCCATCCAGGGGCCAGACCTTAAAGAGTCACCCGCAAGAGAATCCTGGTCCCAAAGGAGCCTTCTGGGGGACCCCTGCTGAGAGAGGTTGTGGGCATGGCCCGCTGGGGCTCTGCCCGACCCAGGGCTGAGAGATGCAACCTCCCAGCTCTGGGTCCCTGCAGGAAGTGTTGGCAAGCACAGGGCCAGTCCTCCAAAGGCCCAGGTGCAGGGAGCCCAGGCCAAGCAGCCTGTGGAAGAAGCCACATGCTGTGCCACCCCGGGGAACACCACTGCAGGCCACGGCCCTTCCCACCTCCTCCTCCTCCTCCTCCTCCTCCTCCTCCTCCTCCTCCTCCTCCTCCCACCCCGCCCCCGCCCCCGCCCCCACATGGCACAGGGCCCAGAGACACCTCAGACACTTGCTACCCAAAGTGCAAAGGGCATCAGTTGCTCCTCCAAACCCCCCCCCCAGCCCAGCAGACCACGTTGTCCAGCCAGCCCCCGGGCCTCCCTGGGGTGCCCAGCACAAAAGTGCAGACACCCACCGGACCCTCAATCTCAGTTTTCGGATGTTTTTGCCACTCTAAGGACCCGCAGGCCAGCTGGGCCTTCTGGCAGGACAGAGAGCCCCGGAATCCGACGTGGAGAGCTGGGTATACGTCCCCATGAGGAGGCGGTCCCCACCTCCGCGGCTATCCCCTTGCGGGGAGCGGCAGCCGCGGGGCCTCAGAGAAGACACCAGGCTGGGCCCCCACGGCACAGCGGGAGCACGTCCCCCGCAGGCCACTTAGCGACGGCGGCCAGCCGGCGGACGGTTGGGTTGCACGAGACGCTGCGGCCGCCCTGCTACCGGGTTCCTGGGAGGGCGTCCTGGAACCAGCGTCCACACCAAGCCCTTGGAAGGCCCAGGCGACGGAGGAGCCCCGTCAGGCAGGGGCCGAGGACGGTGACGGCCCGGGCGGGGACGAGCGTGTCAGGCAGGGGCAGAGGACGGTGACAGGTGATAGGCCGGGCGGGAAGGAGTCAGTCAGGCAGGGGCCGTGGAGGAGACGGGCTGGGTAAGGGTTAGGGTTAGTGTCAGGGCACAAGTCACAATCGCAAAGACCTGGAAGCCACCCGAGTGCCCATCGACCCACGAGTGGGTAAATAAAATGTGGCGCGTGGACACCACGGAGTGCTATTCGGCTATGAGGAGCAGCGGTGAGGGGGCACCTCTCGTGGTTCTCCTGGCCAGAGCTGGAACCCGTTCCAGTAAGCCAAGTATCCCAAGAATGGACACACGAGCACCACGTGCTCGCGCTCACCAGCAAATGGGTACGAACCGATGGACACCTAAGTGGACACAGAGGAATCACCTTCTTCGGGTGGGTGTCGGGCGGGTGGGGGGAGGGGATGGGCATACACATCCATTAGGAATGGGGTGGGTACGCACCGACTGGGGGATGGGCGCACTTGAAGCTCTGACCCGAGGGGGGAGGCTGGGAGAGGGCAACGCACCCGACCTTAACATTGGTGCCCCCACAATATGCTGGAACAACATGAGAGGTAAATGAATAAGAACACGGGGGGGGGGGAGGGGGGCACGGGCAACACATGTCACCTTAATACTTGGACTCCCATCATCTGCTTGAAAAGAGAGAGAAAAGAAAATGCAATAATAGAGATAAGAGACACTTTTTAAAAATAATGAATCCGGCCGGGCGCTGTGGCTCACGCCTGTAATCCTAGCTCTTGGGAGGCCGAGGCGGGCGGATTGCTCAAGGTCAGGAGTTCAAAACCAGCCTGAGCAAGAGCGAGACCCCGTCTCTACTATAAATAGAAAGAAATTAATTGGCCAACTGATATATATATAAAAAATTAGCGGGGCATGGTGGCGCATGCCTGCAGTCCCAGCTACCCTGGAGGCTGAGGCAGAAGGATCACTCGAGCCCAGGAGTTTGAAGTTGCTGTGAGCTAGGCTGACGCCACGGCACTCACTCTAGCCTGGGCAACAAACCGAGACTCTGTCTCAAAAAAAAAAAAAAAAAAAAATGAATCCGAAGAGAAAAGTAAAAGGAGGCCTGTGGAGCAGGTCTGGGTGTGACTCCGGATCCCCGAACATCAGGTGCCACCACCAAAGATTCCTACGTGTAGCCTATAGAACCCCAAAAGCAACGGGAGGAGTTCTGGTCACATACTCCCTCAAAATGACATCCTGGCCTTCTTCTGGAACTCCCTCCCCTCTCAGACTCTCAAGGTTTCCTCCAGCGTGTCGGCTCCCACAGAGCAGACCTTTGGTCTGAGACCTGACTGTCCAGAAGCCACGCATGCTGCCGCGTGGCGGCGGTGTCACGGCTCGGGACAAGAGGAGGCCCAACGGCGCGGGCTGGGGCGCCAGGCACCGCGGCGGGCGCTGAGGGTGGGGGTCACCCCCACCCCGGGCCGCCCCCGCACTCCCAGAAACGCGACAGAACCAGAGGCAAAAAAAGAAAAGAAGAAGCCTACGGCACCCGGTATACACCGGGCGGTCTCCCATCCAAGTTCTAACCAGGCCCGACCCTGCTTAGCTTCCGAGACCAGACGGGATCGGGCGCGTTCGGGGTGGTGTGGCCGTGGACGGCGGAGGGCGCCCCTGCCCCGCTCAAGAAGCCGAGCCTCTCTGCGCTTCCCCGCCGCCTCCTCCCGCCCCAGGCCCCGCGCCGGGTCGGGCCTGTTGAGTTCGCCGGCCGGGTCCCGCGGGCTCCGAGGGACGGGGGGTGACAGGCGGGGCGGGCAGGGAGCGGCGGGCCGGGGTTGGGGGCTGTCTCTGTACACACACACACTCACACTCACACTCACTCACTCACTCACACTCACACAAGATGCGCCTCCACGGCTGGACCCGCCAAGGTGGAGACCTTCAAGCCCCCCTCCTCTCCTCGCCTGGCCTCCTTCACCTCCCCGCCCCCCACCCCCAGCGCGCCGGGGCCGCAGACTGCGCACGGGCGGGAGGGGCGGGGCGCTCGCCCTTTGACCCCAGCCAGGGGCGGCCCTCCCCCACAACCCCTTTCAGCTGCGCCCCCCACCCTGTGGCCCGGCGGCCGCCTATTCCCCCGGGCCAGGGCTGGGGCACAGCGCACGGGGGAGGGGAGCCAGTGTATGGGGCGTCTCTCTCTCTCGGGATGTGTCCCATGGGTGGGGTGGTGTGGTTTGTGGGGCGCTGAAGAAATCAGTCCCCTCCATCTCCTCCCTCTGGAAAACACCCAAGCCCTTGGAGAACTGCCCGCACCGCTACCGTGGGGGCCGGGACCCTCCTCTGTGTCCTCCTGTGGCCCAGTCCAAGGGGCCTGGGCCTGGCCGGGGCTGCACTGGACCCCAACCACCCTGGCGTGTGGACTCGCTAAAAATCGGCCATTAGATATTGGATTCCAGCGTCATTGAGGTCATTTCACTAATGAGTGCACCGCAAAGAGTTTCCTAATCCATCTGTGAGGGTGGCAACCGAAAGAGAATTTTAGAGCTGACAGAATAGGCGAGGAAAGGCATAGGAGATTTCCACACCCAGTAAGGAAGCCTTTCCCGAAGTGGAAGAAAGAAAGGAGCAAACAGAGACACCGGTAGCCCGCCCGGATCAGAGTCTGCCCCTGAGAGAAAGTACCCTGACCAGGTTCACCCGTGGGTGGGTCGCGAGCTAGCGGCACTCAGAAGAGCGAGGCCCGCAGTCTGTGCAGAAGACACCTGCACTCGGGTGTGTGTGGCGGCACAATTCACAAGCAGCTCCAGATGTTAAGCCAAGGAGAAGCCAGGGAGTTCCCAACGCCCCAGGTGTCCTCAGCCCACGACTGGCTGCTGTGGGAATGCGAAGCCCGGCTCCTTGTCTCAGAGCGGGGCAACCAGGAGGTGTGATGTCCACCCCGGGGTTCCCAGGAGGATCAGACTGAAGCTGGGACTTGGCCTGAAAGTGTCCCCTCGCATGGCCACCCCCTTCCCCTTCCTGCTCCTCTACTCCTGGTGCCCCTCCATCCAGGGGCCAGACCTTAAAGAGTCACCCGCAAGAGAATCCTGGTCCCAAAGGAGCCTTCTGGGGGACCCCTGCTGAGAGAGGTTGTGGGCATGGCCCGCTGGGGCTCTGCCCGACCCAGGGCTGAGAGATGCAACCTCCCAGCTCTGGGTCCCTGCAGGAAGTGTTGGCAAGCACAGGGCCAGTCCTCCAAAGGCCCAGGTGCAGGGAGCCCAGGCCAAGCAGCCTGTGGAAGAAGCCACATGCTGTGCCACCCCGGGGAACACCACTGCAGGCCACGGCCCTTCCCACCTCCTCCTCCTCCTCCTCCTCCTCCTCCTCCCACCCCGCCCCCGCCCCCGCCCCCACATGGCACAGGGCCCAGAGACACCTCAGACACTTGCTACCCAAAGTGCAAAGGGCATCAGTTGCTCCTCCAAACCCCCCCCCCCAGCCCAGCAGACCACGTTGTCCAGCCAGCCCCCGGGCCTCCCTGGGGTGCCCAGCACAAAAGTGCAGACACCCACCGGACCCTCAATCTCAGTTTTCGGATGTTTTTGCCACTCTAAGGACCCGCAGGCCAGCTGGGCCTTCTGGCAGGACAGAGAGCCCCGGAATCCGACGTGGAGAGCTGGGTATACGTCCCCATGAGGAGGCGGTCCCCACCTCCGCGGCTATCCCCTTGCGGGGAGCGGCAGCCGCGGGGCCTCAGAGAAGACACCAGGCTGGGCCCCCACGGCACAGCGGGAGCACGTCCCCCGCAGGCCACTTAGCGACGGCGGCCAGCCGGCGGACGGTTGGGTTGCACGAGACGCTGCGGCCGCCCTGCTACCGGGTTCCTGGGAGGGCGTCCTGGAACCAGCGTCCACACCAAGCCCTTGGAAGGCCCAGGCGACGGAGGAGCCCCGTCAGGCAGGGGCCGAGGACGGTGACGGCCCGGGCGGGGACGAGCGTGTCAGGCAGGGGCAGAGGACGGTGACAGGTGATAGGCCGGGCGGGAAGGAGTCAGTCAGGCAGGGGCCGTGGAGGAGACGGGCTGGGTAAGGGTTAGGGTTAGTGTCAGGGCACAAGTCACAATCGCAAAGACCTGGAAGCCACCCGAGTGCCCATCGACCCACGAGTGGGTAAATAAAATGTGGCGCGTGGACACCACGGAGTGCTATTCGGCTATGAGGAGCAGCGGTGAGGGGGCACCTCTCGTGGTTCTCCTGGCCAGAGCTGGAACCCGTTCCAGTAAGCCAAGTATCCCAAGAATGGACACACGAGCACCACGTGCTCGCGCTCACCAGCAAATGGGTACGAACCGATGGACACCTAAGTGGACACAGAGGAATCACCTTCTTCGGGTGGGTGTCGGGCGGGTGGGGGGAGGGGATGGGCATACACATCCATTAGGAATGGGGTGGGTACGCACCGACTGGGGGATGGGCGCACTTGAAGCTCTGACCCGAGGGGGGAGGCTGGGAGAGGGCAACGCACCCGACCTTAACATTGGTGCCCCCACAATATGCTGGAACAACATGAGAGGTAAATGAATAAGAACACGGGGGGGGGGGAGGGGGGCACGGGCAACACATGTCACCTTAATACTTGGACTCCCATCATCTGCTTGAAAAGAGAGAGAAAAGAAAATGCAATAATAGAGATAAGAGACACTTTTTAAAAATAATGAATCCGGCCGGGCGCTGTGGCTCACGCCTGTAATCCTAGCTCTTGGGAGGCCGAGGCGGGCGGATTGCTCAAGGTCAGGAGTTCAAAACCAGCCTGAGCAAGAGCGAGACCCCGTCTCTACTATAAATAGAAAGAAATTAATTGGCCAACTGATATATATATAAAAAATTAGCGGGGCATGGTGGCGCATGCCTGCAGTCCCAGCTACCCTGGAGGCTGAGGCAGAAGGATCACTCGAGCCCAGGAGTTTGAAGTTGCTGTGAGCTAGGCTGACGCCACGGCACTCACTCTAGCCTGGGCAACAAACCGAGACTCTGTCTCAAAAAAAAAAAAAAAAAAAATGAATCCGAAGAGAAAAGTAAAAGGAGGCCTGTGGAGCAGGTCTGGGTGTGACTCCGGATCCCCGAACATCAGGTGCCACCACCAAAGATTCCTACGTGTAGCCCATAGAACCCCAAAAGCAACGGGAGGAGTTCTGGTCACATACTCCCTCAAAATGACATCCTGGCCTTCTTCTGGAACTCCCTCCCCTCTCAGACTCTCAAGGTTTCCTCCAGCGTGTCGGCTCCCACAGAGCAGACCTTTGGTCTGAGACCTGACTGTCCAGAAGCCACGCATGCTGCCGCGTGGCGGCGGTGTCACGGCTCGGGACAAGAGGAGGCCCAACGGCGCGGGCTGGGGCGCCAGGCACCGCGGCGGGCGCTGAGGGTGGGGGTCACCCCCACCCCGGGCCGCCCCCGCACTCCCAGAAACGCGACAGAACCAGAGGCAAAAAAAAAAAAGAAGAAGCCTACGGCACCCGGTATACACCGGGCGGTCTCCCATCCAAGTTCTAACCAGGCCCGACCCTGCTTAGCTTCCGAGACCAGACGGGATCGGGCGCGTTCGGGGTGGTGTGGCCGTGGACGGCGGAGGGCGCCCCTGCCCCGCTCAAGAAGCCGAGCCTCTCTGCGCTTCCCCGCCGCCTCCTCCCGCCCCAGGCCCCGCGCCGGGTCGGGCCTGTTGAGTTCGCCGGCCGGGTCCCGCGGGCTCCGAGGGACGGGGGGTGACAGGCGGGGCGGGCAGGGAGCGGCGGGCCGGGGTTGGGGGCTGTCTCTGTACACACACACACTCACACTCACACTCACTCACTCACTCACACTCACACAAGATGCGCCTCCACGGCTGGACCCGCCAAGGTGGAGACCTTCAAGCCCCCCTCCTCTCCTCGCCTGGCCTCCTTCACCTCCCCGCCCCCCACCCCCAGCGCGCCGGGGCCGCAGACTGCGCACGGGCGGGAGGGGCGGGGCGCTCGCCCTTTGACCCCAGCCAGGGGCGGCCCTCCCCCACAACCCCTTTCAGCTGCGCCCCCCACCCTGTGGCCCGGCGGCCGCCTATTCCCCCGGGCCAGGGCTGGGGCACAGCGCACGGGGGAGGGGAGCCAGTGTATGGGGCGTCTCTCTCTCTCGGGATGTGTCCCATGGGTGGGGTGGGGTGGCGTGGTTTGTGGGGCGCTGAAGAAATCAGTCCCCTCCATCTCCTCCCTCTGGAAAACACCCAAGCCCTTGGAGAACTGCCCGCACCGCTACCGTGGGGGCCGGGACCCTCCTCTGTGTCCTCCTGTGGCCCAGTCCAAGGGGCCTGGGCCTGGCCGGGGCTGCACTGGACCCCAACCACCCTGGCGTGTGGACTCGCTAAAAATCGGCCATTAGATATTGGATTCCAGCGTCATTGAGGTCATTTCACTAATGAGTGCACCGCAAAGAGTTTCCTAATCCATCTGTGAGGGTGGCAACCGAAAGAGAATTTTAGAGCTGACAGAATAGGCGAGGAAAGGCATAAGAGATTTCCACACCCAGTAAGGAAGCCTTTCCCGAAGTGGAAGAAAGAAAGGAGCAAACAGAGACACCGGTAGCCCGCCCGGATCAGAGTCTGCCCCTGAGAGAAAGTACCCTGACCAGGTTCACCCGTGGGTGGGTCGCGAGCTAGCGGCACTCAGAAGAGCGAGGCCCGCAGTCTGTGCAGAAGACACCTGCACTCGGGTGTGTGTGGCGGCACAATTCACAAGCAGCTCCAGATGTTAAACCAAGGAGAAGCCAGGGAGTTCCCAACGCCCCAGGTGTCCTCAGCCCACGACTGGCTGCTGTGGGAATGCGAAGCCCGGCTCCTTGTCTCAGAGCGGGGCAACCAGGAGGTGTGATGTCCACCCCGGGGTTCCCAGGAGGATCAGACTGAAGCTGGGACTTGGCCTGAAAGTGTCCCCTCGCATGGCCACCCCCTTCCCCTTCCTGCTCCTCTACTCCTGGTGCCCCTCCATCCAGGGGCCAGACCTTAAAGAGTCACCCGCAAGAGAATCCTGGTCCCAAAGGAGCCTTCTGGGGGACCCCTGCTGAGAGAGGTTGTGGGCATGGCCCGCTGGGGCTCTGCCCGACCCAGGGCTGAGAGATGCAACCTCCCAGCTCTGGGTCCCTGCAGGAAGTGTTGGCAAGCACAGGGCCAGTCCTCCAAAGGCCCAGGTGCAGGGAGCCCAGGCCAAGCAGCCTGTGGAAGAAGCCACATGCTGTGCCACCCCGGGGAACACCACTGCAGGCCACGGCCCTTCCCACCTCCTCCTCCTCCTCCTCCTCCTCCTCCTCCCACCCCGCCCCCGCCCCCGCCCCCACATGGCACAGGGCCCAGAGACACCTCAGACACTTGCTACCCAAAGTGCAAAGGGCATCAGTTGCTCCTCCAAACCCCCCCCCCCAGCCCAGCAGACCACGTTGTCCAGCCAGCCCCCGGGCCTCCCTGGGGTGCCCAGCACAAAAGTGCAGACACCCACCGGACCCTCAATCTCAGTTTTCGGATGTTTTTGCCACTCTAAGGACCCGCAGGCCAGCTGGGCCTTCTGGCAGGACAGAGAGCCCCGGAATCCGACGTGGAGAGCTGGGTATACGTCCCCATGAGGAGGCGGTCCCCACCTCCGCGGCTATCCCCTTGCGGGGAGCGGCAGCCGCGGGGCCTCAGAGAAGACACCAGGCTGGGCCCCCACGGCACAGCGGGAGCACGTCCCCCGCAGGCCACTTAGCGACGGCGGCCAGCCGGCGGACGGTTGGGTTGCACGAGACGCTGCGGCCGCCCTGCTACCGGGTTCCTGGGAGGGCGTCCTGGAACCAGCGTCCACACCAAGCCCTTGGAAGGCCCAGGCGACGGAGGAGCCCCGTCAGGCAGGGGCCGAGGACGGTGACGGCCCGGGCGGGGACGAGCGTGTCAGGCAGGGGCAGAGGACGGTGACAGGTGATAGGCCGGGCGGGAAGGAGTCAGTCAGGCAGGGGCCGTGGAGGAGACGGGCTGGGTAAGGGTTAGGGTTAGTGTCAGGGCACAAGTCACAATCGCAAAGACCTGGAAGCCACCCGAGTGCCCATCGACCCACGAGTGGGTAAATAAAATGTGGCGCGTGGACACCACGGAGTGCTATTCGGCTATGAGGAGCAGCGGTGAGGGGGCACCTCTCGTGGTTCTCCTGGCCAGAGCTGGAACCCGTTCCAGTAAGCCAAGTATCCCAAGAATGGACACACGAGCACCACGTGCTCGCGCTCACCAGCAAATGGGTACGAACCGATGGACACCTAAGTGGACACAGAGGAATCACCTTCTTCGGGTGGGTGTCGGGCGGGTGGGGGGAGGGGATGGGCATACACATCCATTAGGAATGGGGTGGGTACGCACCGACTGGGGGATGGGCGCACTTGAAGCTCTGACCCGAGGGGGGAGGCTGGGAGAGGGCAACGCACCCGACCTTAACATTGGTGCCCCCACAATATGCTGGAACAACATGAGAGGTAAATGAATAAGAACACGGGGGGGGGGGAGGGGGGCACGGGCAACACATGTCACCTTAATACTTGGACTCCCATCATCTGCTTGAAAAGAGAGAGAAAAGAAAATGCAATAATAGAGATAAGAGACACTTTTTAAAAATAATGAATCCGGCCGGGCGCTGTGGCTCACGCCTGTAATCCTAGCTCTTGGGAGGCCGAGGCGGGCGGATTGCTCAAGGTCAGGAGTTCAAAACCAGCCTGAGCAAGAGCGAGACCCCGTCTCTACTATAAATAGAAAGAAATTAATTGGCCAACTGATATATATATAAAAAATTAGCGGGGCATGGTGGCGCATGCCTGCAGTCCCAGCTACCCTGGAGGCTGAGGCAGAAGGATCACTCGAGCCCAGGAGTTTGAAGTTGCTGTGAGCTAGGCTGACGCCACGGCACTCACTCTAGCCTGGGCAACAAACCGAGACTCTGTCTCAAAAAAAAAAAAAAAAAAAATGAATCCGAAGAGAAAAGTAAAAGGAGGCCTGTGGAGCAGGTCTGGGTGTGACTCCGGATCCCCGAACATCAGGTGCCACCACCAAAGATTCCTACGTGTAGCCCATAGAACCCCAAAAGCAACGGGAGGAGTTCTGGTCACATACTCCCTCAAAATGACATCCTGGCCTTCTTCTGGAACTCCCTCCCCTCTCAGACTCTCAAGGTTTCCTCCAGCGTGTCGGCTCCCACAGAGCAGACCTTTGGTCTGAGACCTGACTGTCCAGAAGCCACGCATGCTGCCGCGTGGCGGCGGTGTCACGGCTCGGGACAAGAGGAGGCCCAACGGCGCGGGCTGGGGCGCCAGGCACCGCGGCGGGCGCTGAGGGTGGGGGTCACCCCCACCCCGGGCCGCCCCCGCACTCCCAGAAACGCGACAGAACCAGAGGCAAAAAAAAAAAAGAAGAAGCCTACGGCACCCGGTATTCCCGGGCGGTCTCCCATCCAAGTTCTAACCAGGCCCGACCCTGCTTAGCTTCCGAGACCAGACGGGATCGGGCGCGTTCGGGGTGGTGTGGCCGTGGACGGCGGAGGGCGCCCCTGCCCCGCTCAAGAAGCCGAGCCTCTCTGCGCTTCCCCGCCGCCTCCTCCCGCCCCAGGCCCCGCGCCGGGTCGGGCCTGTTGAGTTCGCCGGCCGGGTCCCGCGGGCTCCGAGGGACGGGGGGTGACAGGCGGGGCGGGCAGGGAGCGGCGGGCCGGGGTTGGGGGCTGTCTCTGTACACACACACACTCACACTCACACTCACTCACTCACTCACACTCACACAAGATGCGCCTCCACGGCTGGACCCGCCCAGGTGGAGACCTTCAAGCCCCCCTCCTCTCCTCGCCTGGCCTCCTTCACCTCCCCGCCCCCCACCCCCAGCGCGCCGGGGCCGCAGACTGCGCACGGGCGGGAGGGGCGGGGCGCTCGCCCTTTGACCCCAGCCAGGGGCGGCCCTCCCCCACAACCCCTTTCAGCTGCGCCCCCCACCCTGTGGCCCGGCGGCCGCCTATTCCCCCGGGCCAGGGCTGGGGCACAGCGCACGGGGGAGGGGAGCCAGTGTATGGGGCGTCTCTCTCTCTCGAAATGTGTCCCATGGGTGGGGTTGGGTGGGGTGGCGTGGTTTGTGGGGCGCTGAAGAAATCAGTCCCCTCCATCTCCTCCCTCTGGAAAACACCCAAGCCCTTGGAGAACTGCCCGCACCGCTACCGTGGGGGCCGGGACCCTCCTCTGTGTCCTCCTGTGGCCCAGTCCAAGGGGCCTGGGCCTGGCCGGGGCTGCACTGGACCCCAACCACCCTGGCGTGTGGACTCGCTAAAAATCGGCCATTAGATATTGGATTCCAGCGTCATTGAGGTCATTTCACTAATGAGTGCACCGCAAAGAGTTTCCTAATCCATCTGTGAGGGTGGCAACCGAAAGAGAATTTTAGAGCTGACAGAATAGGCGAGGAAAGGCATAGGAGATTTCCACACCCAGTAAGGAAGCCTTTCCCGAAGTGGAAGAAAGAAAGGAGCAAACAGAGACACCGGTAGCCCGCCCGGATCAGAGTCTGCCCCTGAGAGAAAGTACCCTGACCAGGTTCACCCGTGGGTGGGTCGCGAGCTAGCGGCATTCAGAAGAGCGAGGCCCGCAGTCTGTGCAGAAGACACCTGCACTCGGGTGTGTGTGGCGGCACAATTCACAAGCAGCTCCAGATGTTAAACCAAGGAGAAGCCAGGGAGTTCCCAACGCCCCAGGTGTCCTCAGCCCACGACTGGCTGCTGTGGGAATGCGAAGCCCGGCTCCTTGTCTCAGAGCGGGGCAACCAGGAGGTGTGATGTCCACCCCGGGGTTCCCAGGAGGATCAGACTGAAGCTGGGACTTGGCCTGAAAGTGTCCCCTCGCATGGCCACCCCCTTCCCCTTCCTGCACCTCTACTCCTGGTGCCCCTCCATCCAGGGGCCAGACCTTAAAGAGTCACCCGCAAGAGAATCCTGGTCCCAAAGGAGCCTTCTGGGGGACCCCTGCTGAGAGAGGTTGTGGGCATGGCCCGCTGGGGCTCTGCCCGACCCAGGGCTGAGAGATGCAACCTCCCAGCTCTGGGTCCCTGCAGGAAGTGTTGGCAAGCACAGGGCCAGTCCTCCAAAGGCCCAGGTGCAGGGAGCCCAGGCCAAGCATCCCGTGGAAGAAGCCACATGCTGTGCCACCCCGGGGAACACCACTGCAGGCCACGGCCCTTCCCACCTCCTCCTCCTCCTCCTCCTCCTCCTCCTCCTCCCACCCCGCCCCCGCCCCCACATGGCACAGGGCCCAGAGACACCTCAGACACTTGCTACCCAAAGTGCAAAGGGCATCAGTTGCTCCTCCAAACCCCCCCCCAGCCCAGCAGACCACGTTGTCCAGCCAGCCCCCGGGCCTCCCTGGGGTGCCCAGCACAAAAGTGCAGACACCCACCGGACCCTCAATCTCAGTTTTCGGATGTTTTTGCCACTCTAAGGACCCGCAGGCCAGCTGGGCCTTCTGGCAGGACAGAGAGCCCCGGAATCCGACGTGGAGAGCTGGGTATACGTCCCCATGAGGAGGCGGTCCCCACCTCCGCGGCTATCCCCTTGCGGGGAGCGGCAGCCGCGGGGCCTCAGAGAAGACACCAGGCTGGGCCCCCACGGCACAGCGGGAGCACGTCCCCCGCAGGCCACTTAGCGACGGCGGCCAGCCGGCGGACGGTTGGGTTGCACGAGACGCTGCGGCCGCCCTGCTACCGGGTTCCTGGGAGGGCGTCCTGGAACCAGCGTCCACACCAAGCCCTTGGAAGGCCCAGGCGACGGAGGAGCCCCGTCAGGCAGGGGCCGAGGACGGTGACGGCCCGGGCGGGGACGAGCGTGTCAGGCAGGGGCAGAGGACGGTGACAGGTGATAGGCCGGGCGGGAAGGAGTCAGTCAGGCAGGGGCCGTGGAGGAGACGGGCTGGGTAAGGGTTAGGGTTAGTGTCAGGGCACAAGTCACAATCGCAAAGACCTGGAAGCCACCCGAGTGCCCATCGACCCACGAGTGGGTAAATAAAATGTGGCGCGTGGACACCACGGAGTGCTATTCGGCTATGAGGAGCAGCGGTGAGGGGGCACCTCTCGTGGTTCTCCTGGCCAGAGCTGGAACCCGTTCCAGTAAGCCAAGTATCCCAAGAATGGACACACGAGCACCACGTGCTCGCGCTCACCAGCAAATGGGTACGAACCGATGGACACCTAAGTGGACACAGAGGAATCACCTTCTTCGGGTGGGTGTCGGGCGGGTGGGGGGAGGGGATGGGCATACACATCCATTAGGAATGGGGTGGGTACGCACCGACTGGGGGATGGGCGCACTTGAAGCTCTGACCCGAGGGGGGAGGCTGGGAGAGGGCAACGCACCCGACCTTAACATTGGTGCCCCCACAATATGCTGGAACAACATGAGAGGTAAATGAATAAGAACACGGGGGGGGGGAGGGGGGCACGGGCAACACATGTCACCTTAATACTTGGACTCCCATCATCTGCTTGAAAAGAGAGAGAAAAGAAAATGCAATAATAGAGATAAGAGACACTTTTTAAAAATAATGAATCCGGCCGGGCGCTGTGGCTCACGCCTGTAATCCTAGCTCTTGGGAGGCCGAGGCGGGCGGATTGCTCAAGGTCAGGAGTTCAAAACCAGCCTGAGCAAGAGCGAGACCCCGTCTCTACTATAAATAGAAAGAAATTAATTGGCCAACTGATATATATATAAAAAATTAGCGGGGCATGGTGGCGCATGCCTGCAGTCCCAGCTACCCTGGAGGCTGAGGCAGAAGGATCACTCGAGCCCAGGAGTTTGAAGTTGCTGTGAGCTAGGCTGACGCCACGGCACTCACTCTAGCCTGGGCAACAAACCGAGACTCTGTCTCAAAAAAAAAAAAAAAAAAATGAATCCGAAGAGAAAAGTAAAAGGAGGCCTGTGGAGCAGGTCTGGGTGTGACTCCGGATCCCCGAACATCAGGTGCCACCACCAAAGATTCCTACGTGTAGCCCATAGAACCCCAAAAGCAACGGGAGGAGTTCTGGTCACATACTCCCTCAAAATGACATCCTGGCCTTCTTCTGGAACTCCCTCCCCTCTCAGACTCTCAAGGTTTCCTCCAGCGTGTCGGCTCCCACAGAGCAGACCTTTGGTCTGAGACCTGACTGTCCAGAAGCCACGCATGCTGCCGCGTGGCGGCGGTGTCACGGCTCGGGACAAGAGGAGGCCCAACGGCGCGGGCTGGGGCGCCAGGCACCGCGGCGGGCGCTGAGGGTGGGGGTCACCCCCACCCCGGGCCGCCCCCGCACTCCCAGAAACGCGACAGAACCAGAGGCAAAAAAAAAAAAGAAGAAGCCTACGGCACCCGGTATTCCCGGGCGGTCTCCCATCCAAGTTCTAACCAGGCCCGACCCTGCTTAGCTTCCGAGACCAGACGGGATCGGGCGCGTTCGGGGTGGTGTGGCCGTGGACGGCGGAGGGCGCCCCTGCCCCGCTCAAGAAGCCGAGCCTCTCTGCGCTTCCCCGCCGCCTCCTCCCGCCCCAGGCCCCGCGCCGGGTCGGGCCTGTTGAGTTCGCCGGCCGGGTCCCGCGGGCTCCGAGGGACGGGGGGTGACAGGCGGGGCGGGCAGGGAGCGGCGGGCCGGGGTTGGGGGCTGTCTCTGTACACACACACACTCACACTCACACTCACTCACTCACTCACACTCACACAAGATGCGCCTCCACGGCTGGACCCGCCCAGGTGGAGACCTTCAAGCCCCCCTCCTCTCCTCGCCTGGCCTCCTTCACCTCCCCGCCCCCCACCCCCAGCGCGCCGGGGCCGCAGACTGCGCACGGGCGGGAGGGGCGGGGCGCTCGCCCTTTGACCCCAGCCAGGGGCGGCCCTCCCCCACAACCCCTTTCAGCTGCGCCCCCCACCCTGTGGCCCGGCGGCCGCCTATTCCCCCGGGCCAGGGCTGGGGCACAGCGCACGGGGGAGGGGAGCCAGTGTATGGGGCGTCTCTCTCTCTCGGGATGTGTCCCATGGGTGGGGTGGGGTGGGGTGGCGTGGTTTGTGGGGCGCTGAAGAAATCAGTCCCCTCCATCTCCTCCCTCTGGAAAACACCCAAGCCCTTGGAGAACTGCCCGCACCGCTACCGTGGGGGCCGGGACCCTCCTCTGTGTCCTCCTGTGGCCCAGTCCAAGGGGCCTGGGCCTGGCCGGGGCTGCACTGGACCCCAACCACCCTGGCGTGTGGACTCGCTAAAAATCGGCCATTAGATATTGGATTCCAGCGTCATTGAGGTCATTTCACTAATGAGTGCACCGCAAAGAGTTTCCTAATCCATCTGTGAGGGTGGCAACCGAAAGAGAATTTTAGAGCTGACAGAATAGGCGAGGAAAGGCATAGGAGATTTCCACACCCAGTAAGGAAGCCTTTCCCGAAGTGGAAGAAAGAAAGGAGCAAACAGAGACACCGGTAGCCCGCCCGGATCAGAGTCTGCCCCTGAGAGAAAGTACCCTGACCAGGTTCACCCGTGGGTGGGTCGCGAGCTAGCGGCATTCAGAAGAGCGAGGCCCGCAGTCTGTGCAGAAGACACCTGCACTCGGGTGTGTGTGGCGGCACAATTCACAAGCAGCTCCAGATGTTAAACCAAGGAGAAGCCAGGGAGTTCCCAACGCCCCAGGTGTCCTCAGCCCACGACTGGCTGCTGTGGGAATGCGAAGCCCGGCTCCTTGTCTCAGAGCGGGGCAACCAGGAGGTGTGATGTCCACCCCGGGGTTCCCAGGAGGATCAGACTGAAGCTGGGACTTGGCCTGAAAGTGTCCCCTCGCATGGCCACCCCCTTCCCCTTCCTGCACCTCTACTCCTGGTGCCCCTCCATCCAGGGGCCAGACCTTAAAGAGTCACCCGCAAGAGAATCCTGGTCCCAAAGGAGCCTTCTGGGGGACCCCTGCTGAGAGAGGTTGTGGGCATGGCCCGCTGGGGCTCTGCCCGACCCAGGGCTGAGAGATGCAACCTCCCAGCTCTGGGTCCCTGCAGGAAGTGTTGGCAAGCACAGGGCCAGTCCTCCAAAGGCCCAGGTGCAGGGAGCCCAGGCCAAGCATCCCGTGGAAGAAGCCACATGCTGTGCCACCCCGGGGAACACCACTGCAGGCCACGGCCCTTCCCACCTCCTCCTCCTCCTCCTCCTCCTCCTCCTCCTCCCACCCCGCCCCCGCCCCCACATGGCACAGGGCCCAGAGACACCTCAGACACTTGCTACCCAAAGTGCAAAGGGCATCAGTTGCTCCTCCAAACCCCCCCCCAGCCCAGCAGACCACGTTGTCCAGCCAGCCCCCGGGCCTCCCTGGGGTGCCCAGCACAAAAGTGCAGACACCCACCGGACCCTCAATCTCAGTTTTCGGATGTTTTTGCCACTCTAAGGACCCGCAGGCCAGCTGGGCCTTCTGGCAGGACAGAGAGCCCCGGAATCCGACGTGGAGAGCTGGGTATACGTCCCCATGAGGAGGCGGTCCCCACCTCCGCGGCTATCCCCTTGCGGGGAGCGGCAGCCGCGGGGCCTCAGAGAAGACACCAGGCTGGGCCCCCACGGCACAGCGGGAGCACGTCCCCCGCAGGCCACTTAGCGACGGCGGCCAGCCGGCGGACGGTTGGGTTGCACGAGACGCTGCGGCCGCCCTGCTACCGGGTTCCTGGGAGGGCGTCCTGGAACCAGCGTCCACACCAAGCCCTTGGAAGGCCCAGGCGACGGAGGAGCCCCGTCAGGCAGGGGCCGAGGACGGTGACGGCCCGGGCGGGGACGAGCGTGTCAGGCAGGGGCAGAGGACGGTGACAGGTGATAGGCCGGGCGGGAAGGAGTCAGTCAGGCAGGGGCCGTGGAGGAGACGGGCTGGGTAAGGGTTAGGGTTAGTGTCAGGGCACAAGTCACAATCGCAAAGACCTGGAAGCCACCCGAGTGCCCATCGACCCACGAGTGGGTAAATAAAATGTGGCGCGTGGACACCACGGAGTGCTATTCGGCTATGAGGAGCAGCGGTGAGGGGGCACCTCTCGTGGTTCTCCTGGCCAGAGCTGGAACCCGTTCCAGTAAGCCAAGTATCCCAAGAATGGACACACGAGCACCACGTGCTCGCGCTCACCAGCAAATGGGTACGAACCGATGGACACCTAAGTGGACACAGAGGAATCACCTTCTTCGGGTGGGTGTCGGGCGGGTGGGGGGAGGGGATGGGCATACACATCCATTAGGAATGGGGTGGGTACGCACCGACTGGGGGATGGGCGCACTTGAAGCTCTGACCCGAGGGGGGAGGCTGGGAGAGGGCAACGCACCCGACCTTAACATTGGTGCCCCCACAATATGCTGGAACAACATGAGAGGTAAATGAATAAGAACACGGGGGGGGGGAGGGGGGCACGGGCAACACATGTCACCTTAATACTTGGACTCCCATCATCTGCTTGAAAAGAGAGAGAAAAGAAAATGCAATAATAGAGATAAGAGACACTTTTTAAAAATAATGAATCCGGCCGGGCGCTGTGGCTCACGCCTGTAATCCTAGCTCTTGGGAGGCCGAGGCGGGCGGATTGCTCAAGGTCAGGAGTTCAAAACCAGCCTGAGCAAGAGCGAGACCCCGTCTCTACTATAAATAGAAAGAAATTAATTGGCCAACTGATATATATATAAAAAATTAGCGGGGCATGGTGGCGCATGCCTGCAGTCCCAGCTACCCTGGAGGCTGAGGCAGAAGGATCACTCGAGCCCAGGAGTTTGAAGTTGCTGTGAGCTAGGCTGACGCCACGGCACTCACTCTAGCCTGGGCAACAAACCGAGACTCTGTCTCAAAAAAAAAAAAAAAAAAATGAATCCGAAGAGAAAAGTAAAAGGAGGCCTGTGGAGCAGGTCTGGGTGTGACTCCGGATCCCCGAACATCAGGTGCCACCACCAAAGATTCCTACGTGTAGCCCATAGAACCCCAAAAGCAACGGGAGGAGTTCTGGTCACATACTCCCTCAAAATGACATCCTGGCCTTCTTCTGGAACTCCCTCCCCTCTCAGACTCTCAAGGTTTCCTCCAGCGTGTCGGCTCCCACAGAGCAGACCTTTGGTCTGAGACCTGACTGTCCAGAAGCCACGCATGCTGCCGCGTGGCGGCGGTGTCACGGCTCGGGACAAGAGGAGGCCCAACGGCGCGGGCTGGGGCGCCAGGCACCGCGGCGGGCGCTGAGGGTGGGGGTCACCCCCACCCCGGGCCGCCCCCGCACTCCCAGAAACGCGACAGAACCAGAGGCAAAAAAAAAAAAGAAGAAGCCTATGGCACCCGGTATTCCCGGGCGGTCTCCCATCCAAGTTCTAACCAGGCCCGACCCTGCTTAGCTTCCGAGACCAGACGGGATCGGGCGCGTTCGGGGTGGTGTGGCCGTGGACGGCGGAGGGCGCCCCTGCCCCGCTCAAGAAGCCGAGCCTCTCTGCGCTTCCCCGCCGCCTCCTCCCGCCCCAGGCCCCGCGCCGGGTCGGGCCTGTTGAGTTCGCCGGCCGGGTCCCGCGGGCTCCGAGGGACGGGGGGTGACAGGCGGGGCGGGCAGGGAGCGGCGGGCCGGGGTTGGGGGCTGTCTCTGTACACACACACACTCACACTCACACTCACTCACTCACTCACACTCACACAAGATGCGCCTCCACGGCTGGACCCGCCCAGGTGGAGACCTTCAAGCCCCCCTCCTCTCCTCGCCTGGCCTCCTTCACCTCCCCGCCCCCCACCCCCAGCGCGCCGGGGCCGCAGACTGCGCACGGGCGGGAGGGGCGGGGCGCTCGCCCTTTGACCCCAGCCAGGGGCGGCCCTCCCCCACAACCCCTTTCAGCTGCGCCCCCCACCCTGTGGCCCGGCGGCCGCCTATTCCCCCGGGCCAGGGCTGGGGCACAGCGCACGGGGGAGGGGAGCCAGTGTATGGGGCGTCTCTCTCTCTCGGGATGTGTCCCATGGGTGGGGTGGGGTGGGGTGGCGTGGTTTGTGGGGCGCTGAAGAAATCAGTCCCCTCCATCTCCTCCCTCTGGAAAACACCCAAGCCCTTGGAGAACTGCCCGCACCGCTACCGTGGGGGCCGGGACCCTCCTCTGTGTCCTCCTGTGGCCCAGTCCAAGGGGCCTGGGCCTGGCCGGGGCTGCACTGGACCCCAACCACCCTGGCGTGTGGACTCGCTAAAAATCGGCCATTAGATATTGGATTCCAGCGTCATTGAGGTCATTTCACTAATGAGTGCACCGCAAAGAGTTTCCTAATCCATCTGTGAGGGTGGCAACCGAAAGAGAATTTTAGAGCTGACAGAATAGGCGAGGAAAGGCATAGGAGATTTCCACACCCAGTAAGGAAGCCTTTCCCGAAGTGGAAGAAAGAAAGGAGCAAACAGAGACACCGGTAGCCCGCCCGGATCAGAGTCTGCCCCTGAGAGAAAGTACCCTGACCAGGTTCACCCGTGGGTGGGTCGCGAGCTAGCGGCATTCAGAAGAGCGAGGCCCGCAGTCTGTGCAGAAGACACCTGCACTCGGGTGTGTGTGGCGGCACAATTCACAAGCAGCTCCAGATGTTAAACCAAGGAGAAGCCAGGGAGTTCCCAACGCCCCAGGTGTCCTCAGCCCACGACTGGCTGCTGTGGGAATGCGAAGCCCGGCTCCTTGTCTCAGAGCGGGGCAACCAGGAGGTGTGATGTCCACCCCGGGGTTCCCAGGAGGATCAGACTGAAGCTGGGACTTGGCCTGAAAGTGTCCCCTCGCATGGCCACCCCCTTCCCCTTCCTGCACCTCTACTCCTGGTGCCCCTCCATCCAGGGGCCAGACCTTAAAGAGTCACCCGCAAGAGAATCCTGGTCCCAAAGGAGCCTTCTGGGGGACCCCTGCTGAGAGAGGTTGTGGGCATGGCCCGCTGGGGCTCTGCCCGACCCAGGGCTGAGAGATGCAACCTCCCAGCTCTGGGTCCCTGCAGGAAGTGTTGGCAAGCACAGGGCCAGTCCTCCAAAGGCCCAGGTGCAGGGAGCCCAGGCCAAGCATCCCGTGGAAGAAGCCACATGCTGTGCCACCCCGGGGAACACCACTGCAGGCCACGGCCCTTCCCACCTCCTCCTCCTCCTCCTCCTCCTCCTCCTCCTCCCACCCCGCCCCCGCCCCCACATGGCACAGGGCCCAGAGACACCTCAGACACTTGCTACCCAAAGTGCAAAGGGCATCAGTTGCTCCTCCAAACCCCCCCCCAGCCCAGCAGACCACGTTGTCCAGCCAGCCCCCGGGCCTCCCTGGGGTGCCCAGCACAAAAGTGCAGACACCCACCGGACCCTCAATCTCAGTTTTCGGATGTTTTTGCCACTCTAAGGACCCGCAGGCCAGCTGGGCCTTCTGGCAGGACAGAGAGCCCCGGAATCCGACGTGGAGAGCTGGGTATACGTCCCCATGAGGAGGCGGTCCCCACCTCCGCGGCTATCCCCTTGCGGGGAGCGGCAGCCGCGGGGCCTCAGAGAAGACACCAGGCTGGGCCCCCACGGCACAGCGGGAGCACGTCCCCCGCAGGCCACTTAGCGACGGCGGCCAGCCGGCGGACGGTTGGGTTGCACGAGACGCTGCGGCCGCCCTGCTACCGGGTTCCTGGGAGGGCGTCCTGGAACCAGCGTCCACACCAAGCCCTTGGAAGGCCCAGGCGACGGAGGAGCCCCGTCAGGCAGGGGCCGAGGACGGTGACGGCCCGGGCGGGGACGAGCGTGTCAGGCAGGGGCAGAGGACGGTGACAGGTGATAGGCCGGGCGGGAAGGAGTCAGTCAGGCAGGGGCCGTGGAGGAGACGGGCTGGGTAAGGGTTAGGGTTAGTGTCAGGGCACAAGTCACAATCGCAAAGACCTGGAAGCCACCCGAGTGCCCATCGACCCACGAGTGGGTAAATAAAATGTGGCGCGTGGACACCACGGAGTGCTATTCGGCTATGAGGAGCAGCGGTGAGGGGGCACCTCTCGTGGTTCTCCTGGCCAGAGCTGGAACCCGTTCCAGTAAGCCAAGTATCCCAAGAATGGACACACGAGCACCACGTGCTCGCGCTCACCAGCAAATGGGTACGAACCGATGGACACCTAAGTGGACACAGAGGAATCACCTTCTTCGGGTGGGTGTCGGGCGGGTGGGGGGAGGGGATGGGCATACACATCCATTAGGAATGGGGTGGGTACGCACCGACTGGGGGATGGGCGCACTTGAAGCTCTGACCCGAGGGGGGAGGCTGGGAGAGGGCAACGCACCCGACCTTAACATTGGTGCCCCCACAATATGCTGGAACAACATGAGAGGTAAATGAATAAGAACACGGGGGGGGGAGGGGGGCACGGGCAACACATGTCACCTTAATACTTGGACTCCCATCATCTGCTTGAAAAGAGAGAGAAAAGAAAATGCAATAATAGAGATAAGAGACACTTTTTAAAAATAATGAATCCGGCCGGGCGCTGTGGCTCACGCCTGTAATCCTAGCTCTTGGGAGGCCGAGGCGGGCGGATTGCTCAAGGTCAGGAGTTCAAAACCAGCCTGAGCAAGAGCGAGACCCCGTCTCTACTATAAATAGAAAGAAATTAATTGGCCAACTGATATATATATAAAAAATTAGCGGGGCATGGTGGCGCATGCCTGCAGTCCCAGCTACCCTGGAGGCTGAGGCAGAAGGATCACTCGAGCCCAGGAGTTTGAAGTTGCTGTGAGCTAGGCTGACGCCACGGCACTCACTCTAGCCTGGGCAACAAACTGAGACTCTGTCTCAAAAAAAAAAAAAAAAAAAATGAATCCGAAGAGAAAAGTAAAAGGAGGCCTGTGGAGCAGGTCTGGGTGTGACTCCGGATCCCCGAACATCAGGTGCCACCACCAAAGATTCCTACGTGTAGCCCATAGAACCCCAAAAGCAACGGGAGGAGTTCTGGTCACATACTCCCTCAAAATGACATCCTGGCCTTCTTCTGGAACTCCCTCCCCTCTCAGACTCTCAAGGTTTCCTCCAGCGTGTCGGCTCCCACAGAGCAGACCTTTGGTCTGAGACCTGACTGTCCAGAAGCCACGCATGCTGCCGCGTGGCGGCGGTGTCACGGCTCGGGACAAGAGGAGGCCCAACGGCGCGGGCTGGGGCGCCAGGCACCGCGGCGGGCGCTGAGGGTGGGGGTCACCCCCACCCCGGGCCGCCCCCGCACTCCCAGAAACGCGACAGAACCAGAGGCAAAAAAAAAAAAGAAGAAGCCTACGGCACCCGGTATTCCCGGGCGGTCTCCCATCCAAGTTCTAACCAGGCCCGACCCTGCTTAGCTTCCGAGACCAGACGGGATCGGGCGCGTTCGGGGTGGTGTGGCCGTGGACGGCGGAGGGCGCCCCTGCCCCGCTCAAGAAGCCGAGCCTCTCTGCGCTTCCCCGCCGCCTCCTCCCGCCCCAGGCCCCGCGCCGGGTCGGGCCTGTTGAGTTCGCCGGCCGGGTCCCGCGGGCTCCGAGGGACGGGGGGTGACAGGCGGGGCGGGCAGGGAGCGGCGGGCCGGGGTTGGGGGCTGTCTCTGTACACACACACACTCACACTCACACTCACTCACACTCACACAAGATGCGCCTCCACGGCTGGACCCGCCAAGGTGGAGACCTTCAAGCCCCCCTCCTCTCCTCGCCTGGCCTCCTTCACCTCCCCGCCCCCCACCCCCAGCGCGCCGGGGCCGCAGACTGCGCACGGGCGGGAGGGGCGGGGCGCTCGCCCTTTGACCCCAGCCAGGGGCGGCCCTCCCCCACAACCCCTTTCAGCTGCGCCCCCCACCCTGTGGCCCGGCGGCCGCCTATTCCCCCGGGCCAGGGCTGGGGCACAGCGCACGGGGGAGGGGAGCCAGTGTATGGGGCGTCTCTCTCTCTCGGGATGTGTCCCATGGGTGGGGTGGGGTGGGGTGGCGTGGTTTGTGGGGCGCTGAAGAAATCAGTCCCCTCCATCTCCTCCCTCTGGAAAACACCCAAGCCCTTGGAGAACTGCCCGCACCGCTACCGTGGGGGCCGGGACCCTCCTCTGTGTCCTCCTGTGGCCCAGTCCAAGGGGCCTGGGCCTGGCCGGGGCTGCACTGGACCCCAACCACCCTGGCGTGTGGACTCGCTAAAAATCGGCCATTAGATATTGGATTCCAGCGTCATTGAGGTCATTTCACTAATGAGTGCACCGCAAAGAGTTTCCTAATCCATCTGTGAGGGTGGCAACCGAAAGAGAATTTTAGAGCTGACAGAATAGGCGAGGAAAGGCATAGGAGATTTCCACACCCAGTAAGGAAGCCTTTCCCGAAGTGGAAGAAAGAAAGGAGCAAACAGAGACACCGGTAGCCCGCCCGGATCAGAGTCTGCCCCTGAGAGAAAGTACCCTGACCAGGTTCACCCGTGGGTGGGTCGCGAGCTAGCGGCATTCAGAAGAGCGAGGCCCGCAGTCTGTGCAGAAGACACCTGCACTCGGGTGTGTGTGGCGGCACAATTCACAAGCAGCTCCAGATGTTAAACCAAGGAGAAGCCAGGGAGTTCCCAACGCCCCAGGTGTCCTCAGCCCACGACTGGCTGCTGTGGGAATGCGAAGCCCGGCTCCTTGTCTCAGAGCGGGGCAACCAGGAGGTGTGATGTCCACCCCGGGGTTCCCAGGAGGATCAGACTGAAGCTGGGACTTGGCCTGAAAGTGTCCCCTCGCATGGCCACCCCCTTCCCCTTCCTGCTCCTCTACTCCTGGTGCCCCTCCATCCAGGGGCCAGACCTTAAAGAGTCACCCGCAAGAGAATCCTGGTCCCAAAGGAGCCTTCTGGGGGACCCCTGCTGAGAGAGGTTGTGGGCATGGCCCGCTGGGGCTCTGCCCGACCCAGGGCTGAGAGATGCAACCTCCCAGCTCTGGGTCCCTGCAGGAAGTGTTGGCAAGCACAGGGCCAGTCCTCCAAAGGCCCAGGTGCAGGGAGCCCAGGCCAAGCAGCCTGTGGAAGAAGCCACATGCTGTGCCACCCCGGGGAACACCACTGCAGGCCACGGCCCTTCCCACCTCCTCCTCCTCCTCCTCCTCCTCCTCCTCCCACCCCGCCCCCGCCCCCGCCCCCACATGGCACAGGGCCCAGAGACACCTCAGACACTTGCTACCCAAAGTGCAAAGGGCATCAGTTGCTCCTCCAAACCCCCCCCCCCAGCCCAGCAGACCACGTTGTCCAGCCAGCCCCCGGGCCTCCCTGGGGTGCCCAGCACAAAAGTGCAGACACCCACCGGACCCTCAATCTCAGTTTTCGGATGTTTTTGCCACTCTAAGGACCCGCAGGCCAGCTGGGCCTTCTGGCAGGACAGAGAGCCCCGGAATCCGACGTGGAGAGCTGGGTATACGTCCCCATGAGGAGGCGGTCCCCACCTCCGCGGCTATCCCCTTGCGGGGAGCGGCAGCCGCGGGGCCTCAGAGAAGACACCAGGCTGGGCCCCCACGGCACAGCGGGAGCACGTCCCCCGCAGGCCACTTAGCGACGGCGGCCAGCCGGCGGACGGTTGGGTTGCACGAGACGCTGCGGCCGCCCTGCTACCGGGTTCCTGGGAGGGCGTCCTGGAACCAGCGTCCACACCAAGCCCTTGGAAGGCCCAGGCGACGGAGGAGCCCCGTCAGGCAGGGGCCGAGGACGGTGACGGCCCGGGCGGGGACGAGCGTGTCAGGCAGGGGCAGAGGACGGTGACAGGTGATAGGCCGGGCGGGAAGGAGTCAGTCAGGCAGGGGCCGTGGAGGAGACGGGCTGGGTAAGGGTTAGGGTTAGTGTCAGGGCACAAGTCACAATCGCAAAGACCTGGAAGCCACCCGAGTGCCCATCGACCCACGAGTGGGTAAATAAAATGTGGCGCGTGGACACCACGGAGTGCTATTCGGCTATGAGGAGCAGCGGTGAGGGGGCACCTCTCGTGGTTCTCCTGGCCAGAGCTGGAACCCGTTCCAGTAAGCCAAGTATCCCAAGAATGGACACACGAGCACCACGTGCTCGCGCTCACCAGCAAATGGGTACGAACCGATGGACACCTAAGTGGACACAGAGGAATCACCTTCTTCGGGTGGGTGTCGGGCGGGTGGGGGGAGGGGATGGGCATACACATCCATTAGGAATGGGGTGGGTACGCACCGACTGGGGGATGGGCGCACTTGAAGCTCTGACCCGAGGGGGGAGGCTGGGAGAGGGCAACGCACCCGACCTTAACATTGGTGCCCCCACAATATGCTGGAACAACATGAGAGGTAAATGAATAAGAACACGGGGGGGGGGAGGGGGGCACGGGCAACACATGTCACCTTAATACTTGGACTCCCATCATCTGCTTGAAAAGAGAGAGAAAAGAAAATGCAATAATAGAGATAAGAGACACTTTTTAAAAATAATGAATCCGGCCGGGCGCTGTGGCTCACGCCTGTAATCCTAGCTCTTGGGAGGCCGAGGCGGGCGGATTGCTCAAGGTCAGGAGTTCAAAACCAGCCTGAGCAAGAGCGAGACCCCGTCTCTACTATAAATAGAAAGAAATTAATTGGCCAACTGATATATATATAAAAAATTAGCGGGGCATGGTGGCGCATGCCTGCAGTCCCAGCTACCCTGGAGGCTGAGGCAGAAGGATCACTCGAGCCCAGGAGTTTGAAGTTGCTGTGAGCTAGGCTGACGCCACGGCACTCACTCTAGCCTGGGCAACAAACCGAGACTCTGTCTCAAAAAAAAAAAAAAAAAAAATGAATCCGAAGAGAAAAGTAAAAGGAGGCCTGTGGAGCAGGTCTGGGTGTGACTCCGGATCCCCGAACATCAGGTGCCACCACCAAAGATTCCTACGTGTAGCCCATAGAACCCCAAAAGCAACGGGAGGAGTTCTGGTCACATACTCCCTCAAAATGACATCCTGGCCTTCTTCTGGAACTCCCTCCCCTCTCAGACTCTCAAGGTTTCCTCCAGCGTGTCGGCTCCCACAGAGCAGACCTTTGGTCTGAGACCTGACTGTCCAGAAGCCACGCATGCTGCCGCGTGGCGGCGGTGTCACGGCTCGGGACAAGAGGAGGCCCAACGGCGCGGGCTGGGGCGCCAGGCACCGCGGCGGGCGCTGAGGGTGGGGGTCACCCCCACCCCGGGCCGCCCCCGCACTCCCAGAAACGCGACAGAACCAGAGGCAAAAAAAAAAAAGAAGAAGCCTACGGCACCCGGTATTCCCGGGCGGTCTCCCATCCAAGTTCTAACCAGGCCCGACCCTGCTTAGCTTCCGAGACCAGACGGGATCGGGCGCGTTCGGGGTGGTGTGGCCGTGGACGGCGGAGGGCGCCCCTGCCCCGCTCAAGAAGCCGAGCCTCTCTGCGCTTCCCCGCCGCCTCCTCCCGCCCCAGGCCCCGCGCCGGGTCGGGCCTGTTGAGTTCGCCGGCCGGGTCCCGCGGGCTCCGAGGGACGGGGGGTGACAGGCGGGGCGGGCAGGGAGCGGCGGGCCGGGGTTGGGGGCTGTCTCTGTACACACACACACTCACACTCACACTCACTCACTCACTCACACTCACACAAGATGCGCCTCCACGGCTGGACCCGCCCAGGTGGAGACCTTCAAGCCCCCCTCCTCTCCTCGCCTGGCCTCCTTCACCTCCCCGCCCCCCACCCCCAGCGCGCCGGGGCCGCAGACTGCGCACGGGGCGGGAGGGGCGGGGCGCTCGCCCTTTGACCCCAGCCAGGGGCGGCCCTCCCCCACAACCCCTTTCAGCTGCGCCCCCCACCCTGTGGCCCGGCGGCCGCCTATTCCCCCGGGCCAGGGCTGGGGCACAGCGCACGGGGGAGGGGAGCCAGTGTATGGGGCGTCTCTCTCTCTCTCTCGGGATGTGTCCCATGGGTGGGGTGGGGTGGGGTGGCGTGGTTTGTGGGGCGCTGAAGAAATCAGTCCCCTCCATCTCCTCCCTCTGGAAAACACCCAAGCCCTTGGAGAACTGCCCGCACCGCTACCGTGGGGGCCGGGACCCTCCTCTGTGTCCTCCTGTGGCCCAGTCCAAGGGGCCTGGGCCTGGCCGGGGCTGCACTGGACCCCAACCACCCTGGCGTGTGGACTCGCTAAAAATCGGCCATTAGATATTGGATTCCAGCGTCATTGAGGTCATTTCACTAATGAGTGCACCGCAAAGAGTTTCCTAATCCATCTGTGAGGGTGGCAACCGAAAGAGAATTTTAGAGCTGACAGAATAGGCGAGGAAAGGCATAGGAGATTTCCACACCCAGTAAGGAAGCCTTTCCCGAAGTGGAAGAAAGAAAGGAGCAAACAGAGACACCGGTAGCCCGCCCGGATCAGAGTCTGCCCCTGAGAGAAAGTACCCTGACCAGGTTCACCCGTGGGTGGGTCGCGAGCTAGCGGCATTCAGAAGAGCGAGGCCCGCAGTCTGTGCAGAAGACACCTGCACTCGGGTGTGTGTGGCGGCACAATTCACAAGCAGCTCCAGATGTTAAACCAAGGAGAAGCCAGGGAGTTCCCAACGCCCCAGGTGTCCTCAGCCCACGACTGGCTGCTGTGGGAATGCGAAGCCCGGCTCCTTGTCTCAGAGCGGGGCAACCAGGAGGTGTGATGTCCACCCCGGGGTTCCCAGGAGGATCAGACTGAAGCTGGGACTTGGCCTGAAAGTGTCCCCTCGCATGGCCACCCCCTTCCCCTTCCTGCACCTCTACTCCTGGTGCCCCTCCATCCAGGGGCCAGACCTTAAAGAGTCACCCGCAAGAGAATCCTGGTCCCAAAGGAGCCTTCTGGGGGACCCCTGCTGAGAGAGGTTGTGGGCATGGCCCGCTGGGGCTCTGCCCGACCCAGGGCTGAGAGATGCAACCTCCCAGCTCTGGGTCCCTGCAGGAAGTGTTGGCAAGCACAGGGCCAGTCCTCCAAAGGCCCAGGTGCAGGGAGCCCAGGCCAAGCATCCCGTGGAAGAAGCCACATGCTGTGCCACCCCGGGGAACACCACTGCAGGCCACGGCCCTTCCCACCTCCTCCTCCTCCTCCTCCTCCTCCTCCTCCTCCTCCTCCCACCCCGCCCCCGCCCCCACATGGCACAGGGCCCAGAGACACCTCAGACACTTGCTACCCAAAGTGCAAAGGGCATCAGTTGCTCCTCCAAACCCCCCCCCAGCCCAGCAGACCACGTTGTCCAGCCAGCCCCCGGGCCTCCCTGGGGTGCCCAGCACAAAAGTGCAGACACCCACCGGACCCTCAATCTCAGTTTTCGGATGTTTTTGCCACTCTAAGGACCCGCAGGCCAGCTGGGCCTTCTGGCAGGACAGAGAGCCCCGGAATCCGACGTGGAGAGCTGGGTATACGTCCCCATGAGGAGGCGGTCCCCACCTCCGCGGCTATCCCCTTGCGGGGAGCGGCAGCCGCGGGGCCTCAGAGAAGACACCAGGCTGGGCCCCCACGGCACAGCGGGAGCACGTCCCCCGCAGGCCACTTAGCGACGGCGGCCAGCCGGCGGACGGTTGGGTTGCACGAGACGCTGCGGCCGCCCTGCTACCGGGTTCCTGGGAGGGCGTCCTGGAACCAGCGTCCACACCAAGCCCTTGGAAGGCCCAGGCGACGGAGGAGCCCCGTCAGGCAGGGGCCGAGGACGGTGACGGCCCGGGCGGGGACGAGCGTGTCAGGCAGGGGCAGAGGACGGTGACAGGTGATAGGCCGGGCGGGAAGGAGTCAGTCAGGCAGGGGCCGTGGAGGAGACGGGCTGGGTAAGGGTTAGGGTTAGTGTCAGGGCACAAGTCACAATCGCAAAGACCTGGAAGCCACCCGAGTGCCCATCGACCCACGAGTGGGTAAATAAAATGTGGCGCGTGGACACCACGGAGTGCTATTCGGCTATGAGGAGCAGCGGTGAGGGGGCACCTCTCGTGGTTCTCCTGGCCAGAGCTGGAACCCGTTCCAGTAAGCCAAGTATCCCAAGAATGGACACACGAGCACCACGTGCTCGCGCTCACCAGCAAATGGGTACGAACCGATGGACACCTAAGTGGACACAGAGGAATCACCTTCTTCGGGTGGGTGTCGGGCGGGTGGGGGGAGGGGATGGGCATACACATCCATTAGGAATGGGGTGGGTACGCACCGACTGGGGGATGGGCGCACTTGAAGCTCTGACCCGAGGGGGGAGGCTGGGAGAGGGCAACGCACCCGACCTTAACATTGGTGCCCCCACAATATGCTGGAACAACATGAGAGGTAAATGAATAAGAACACGGGGGGGGGGAGGGGGGCACGGGCAACACATGTCACCTTAATACTTGGACTCCCATCATCTGCTTGAAAAGAGAGAGAAAAGAAAATGCAATAATAGAGATAAGAGACACTTTTTAAAAATAATGAATCCGGCCGGGCGCTGTGGCTCACGCCTGTAATCCTAGCTCTTGGGAGGCCGAGGCGGGCGGATTGCTCAAGGTCAGGAGTTCAAAACCAGCCTGAGCAAGAGCGAGACCCCGTCTCTACTATAAATAGAAAGAAATTAATTGGCCAACTGATATATATATAAAAAATTAGCGGGGCATGGTGGCGCATGCCTGCAGTCCCAGCTACCCTGGAGGCTGAGGCAGAAGGATCACTGGAGCCCAGGAGTTTGAAGTTGCTGTGAGCTAGGCTGACGCCACGGCACTCACTCTAGCCTGGGCAACAAACCGAGACTCTGTCTCAAAAAAAAAAAAAAAAAAATGAATCCGAAGAGAAAAGTAAAAGGAGGCCTGTGGAGCAGGTCTGGGTGTGACTCCGGATCCCCGAACATCAGGTGCCACCACCAAAGATTCCTACGTGTAGCCCATAGAACCCCAAAAGCAACGGGAGGAGTTCTGGTCACATACTCCCTCAAAATGACATCCTGGCCTTCTTCTGGAACTCCCTCCCCTCTCAGACTCTCAAGGTTTCCTCCAGCGTGTCGGCTCCCACAGAGCAGACCTTTGGTCTGAGACCTGACTGTCCAGAAGCCACGCATGCTGCCGCGTGGCGGCGGTGTCACGGCTCGGGACAAGAGGAGGCCCAACGGCGCGGGCTGGGGCGCCAGGCACCGCGGCGGGCGCTGAGGGTGGGGGTCACCCCCACCCCGGGCCGCCCCCGCACTCCCAGAAACGCGACAGAACCAGAGGCAAAAAAAAAAAAGAAGAAGCCTACGGCACCCGGTATTCCCGGGCGGTCTCCCATCCAAGTTCTAACCAGGCCCGACCCTGCTTAGCTTCCGAGACCAGACGGGATCGGGCGCGTTCGGGGTGGTGTGGCCGTGGACGGCGGAGGGCGCCCCTGCCCCGCTCAAGAAGCCGAGCCTCTCTGCGCTTCCCCGCCGCCTCCTCCCGCCCCAGGCCCCGCGCCGGGTCGGGCCTGTTGAGTTCGCCGGCCGGGTCCCGCGGGCTCCGAGGGACGGGGGGTGACAGGCGGGGCGGGCAGGGAGCGGCGGGCCGGGGTTGGGGGCTGTCTCTGTACACACACACACTCACACTCACACTCACTCACTCACTCACACTCACACAAGATGCGCCTCCACGGCTGGACCCGCCAAGGTGGAGACCTTCAAGCCCCCCTCCTCTCCTCGCCTGGCCTCCTTCACCTCCCCGCCCCCCACCCCCAGCGCGCCGGGGCCGCAGACTGCGCACGGGCGGGAGGGGCGGGGCGCTCGCCCTTTGACCCCAGCCAGGGGCGGCCCTCCCCCACAACCCCTTTCAGCTGCGCCCCCCACCCTGTGGCCCGGCGGCCGCCTATTCCCCCGGGCCAGGGCTGGGGCACAGCGCACGGGGGAGGGGAGCCAGTGTATGGGGCGTCTCTCTCTCTCTCGGGATGTGTCCCATGGGTGGGGTGGGGTGGGGTGGCGTGGTTTGTGGGGCGCTGAAGAAATCAGTCCCCTCCATCTCCTCCCTCTGGAAAACACCCAAGCCCTTGGAGAACTGCCCGCACCGCTACCGTGGGGGCCGGGACCCTCCTCTGTGTCCTCCTGTGGCCCAGTCCAAGGGGCCTGGGCCTGGCCGGGGCTGCACTGGACCCCAACCACCCTGGCGTGTGGACTCGCTAAAAATCGGCCATTAGATATTGGATTCCAGCGTCATTGAGGTCATTTCACTAATGAGTGCACCGCAAAGAGTTTCCTAATCCATCTGTGAGGGTGGCAACCGAAAGAGAATTTTAGAGCTGACAGAATAGGCGAGGAAAGGCATAGGAGATTTCCACACCCAGTAAGGAAGCCTTTCCCGAAGTGGAAGAAAGAAAGGAGCAAACAGAGACACCGGTAGCCCGCCCGGATCAGAGTCTGCCCCTGAGAGAAAGTACCCTGACCAGGTTCACCCGTGGGTGGGTCGCGAGCTAGCGGCATTCAGAAGAGCGAGGCCCGCAGTCTGTGCAGAAGACACCTGCACTCGGGTGTGTGTGGCGGCACAATTCACAAGCAGCTCCAGATGTTAAACCAAGGAGAAGCCAGGGAGTTCCCAACGCCCCAGGTGTCCTCAGCCCACGACTGGCTGCTGTGGGAATGCGAAGCCCGGCTCCTTGTCTCAGAGCGGGGCAACCAGGAGGTGTGATGTCCACCCCGGGGTTCCCAGGAGGATCAGACTGAAGCTGGGACTTGGCCTGAAAGTGTCCCCTCGCATGGCCACCCCCTTCCCCTTCCTGCACCTCTACTCCTGGTGCCCCTCCATCCAGGGGCCAGACCTTAAAGAGTCACCCGCAAGAGAATCCTGGTCCCAAAGGAGCCTTCTGGGGGACCCCTGCTGAGAGAGGTTGTGGGCATGGCCCGCTGGGGCTCTGCCCGACCCAGGGCTGAGAGATGCAACCTCCCAGCTCTGGGTCCCTGCAGGAAGTGTTGGCAAGCACAGGGCCAGTCCTCCAAAGGCCCAGGTGCAGGGAGCCCAGGCCAAGCATCCCGTGGAAGAAGCCACATGCTGTGCCACCCCGGGGAACACCACTGCAGGCCACGGCCCTTCCCACCTCCTCCTCCTCCTCCTCCTCCTCCTCCTCCCACCCCGCCCCCGCCCCCGCCCCCACATGGCACAGGGCCCAGAGACACCTCAGACACTTGCTACCCAAAGTGCAAAGGGCATCAGTTGCTCCTCCAAACCCCCCCCCCCAGCCCAGCAGACCACGTTGTCCAGCCAGCCCCCGGGCCTCCCTGGGGTGCCCAGCACAAAAGTGCAGACACCCACCGGACCCTCAATCTCAGTTTTCGGATGTTTTTGCCACTCTAAGGACCCGCAGGCCAGCTGGGCCTTCTGGCAGGACAGAGAGCCCCGGAATCCGACGTGGAGAGCTGGGTATACGTCCCCATGAGGAGGCGGTCCCCACCTCCGCGGCTATCCCCTTGCGGGGAGCGGCAGCCGCGGGGCCTCAGAGAAGACACCAGGCTGGGCCCCCACGGCACAGCGGGAGCACGTCCCCCGCAGGCCACTTAGCGACGGCGGCCAGCCGGCGGACGGTTGGGTTGCACGAGACGCTGCGGCCGCCCTGCTACCGGGTTCCTGGGAGGGCGTCCTGGAACCAGCGTCCACACCAAGCCCTTGGAAGGCCCAGGCGACGGAGGAGCCCCGTCAGGCAGGGGCCGAGGACGGTGACGGCCCGGGCGGGGACGAGCGTGTCAGGCAGGGGCAGAGGACGGTGACAGGTGATAGGCCGGGCGGGAAGGAGTCAGTCAGGCAGGGGCCGTGGAGGAGACGGGCTGGGTAAGGGTTAGGGTTAGTGTCAGGGCACAAGTCACAATCGCAAAGACCTGGAAGCCACCCGAGTGCCCATCGACCCACGAGTGGGTAAATAAAATGTGGCGCGTGGACACCACGGAGTGCTATTCGGCTATGAGGAGCAGCGGTGAGGGGGCACCTCTCGTGGTTCTCCTGGCCAGAGCTGGAACCCGTTCCAGTAAGCCAAGTATCCCAAGAATGGACACACGAGCACCACGTGCTCGCGCTCACCAGCAAATGGGTACGAACCGATGGACACCTAAGTGGACACAGAGGAATCACCTTCTTCGGGTGGGTGTCGGGCGGGTGGGGGGAGGGGATGGGCATACACATCCATTAGGAATGGGGTGGGTACGCACCGACTGGGGGATGGGCGCACTTGAAGCTCTGACCCGAGGGGGGAGGCTGGGAGAGGGCAACGCACCCGACCTTAACATTGGTGCCCCCACAATATGCTGGAACAACATGAGAGGTAAATGAATAAGAACACGGGGGGGGGGAGGGGGGCACGGGCAACACATGTCACCTTAATACTTGGACTCCCATCATCTGCTTGAAAAGAGAGAGAAAAGAAAATGCAATAATAGAGATAAGAGACACTTTTTAAAAATAATGAATCCGGCCGGGCGCTGTGGCTCACGCCTGTAATCCTAGCTCTTGGGAGGCCGAGGCGGGCGGATTGCTCAAGGTCAGGAGTTCAAAACCAGCCTGAGCAAGAGCGAGACCCCGTCTCTACTATAAATAGAAAGAAATTAATTGGCCAACTGATATATATATAAAAAATTAGCGGGGCATGGTGGCGCATGCCTGCAGTCCCAGCTACCCTGGAGGCTGAGGCAGAAGGATCACTCGAGCCCAGGAGTTTGAAGTTGCTGTGAGCTAGGCTGACGCCACGGCACTCACTCTAGCCTGGGCAACAAACCGAGACTCTGTCTCAAAAAAAAAAAAAAAAAAAAATGAATCCGAAGAGAAAAGTAAAAGGAGGCCTGTGGAGCAGGTCTGGGTGTGACTCCGGATCCCCGAACATCAGGTGCCACCACCAAAGATTCCTACGTGTAGCCCATAGAACCCCAAAAGCAACGGGAGGAGTTCTGGTCACATACTCCCTCAAAATGACATCCTGGCCTTCTTCTGGAACTCCCTCCCCTCTCAGACTCTCAAGGTTTCCTCCAGCGTGTCGGCTCCCACAGAGCAGACCTTTGGTCTGAGACCTGACTGTCCAGAAGCCACGCATGCTGCCGCGTGGCGGCGGTGTCACGGCTCGGGACAAGAGGAGGCCCAACGGCGCGGGCTGGGGCGCCAGGCACCGCGGCGGGCGCTGAGGGTGGGGGTCACCCCCACCCCGGGCCGCCCCCGCACTCCCAGAAACGCGACAGAACCAGAGGCAAAAAAAAAAAAGAAGAAGCCTACGGCACCCGGTATTCCCGGGCGGTCTCCCATCCAAGTTCTAACCAGGCCCGACCCTGCTTAGCTTCCGAGACCAGACGGGATCGGGCGCGTTCGGGGTGGTGTGGCCGTGGACGGCGGAGGGCGCCCCTGCCCCGCTCAAGAAGCCGAGCCTCTCTGCGCTTCCCCGCCGCCTCCTCCCGCCCCAGGCCCCGCGCCGGGTCGGGCCTGTTGAGTTCGCCGGCCGGGTCCCGCGGGCTCCGAGGGACGGGGGGTGACAGGCGGGGCGGGCAGGGAGCGGCGGGCCGGGGTTGGGGGCTGTCTCTGTACACACACACACTCACACTCACACTCACTCACTCACTCACACTCACACAAGATGCGCCTCCATGGCTGGACCCGCCAAGGTGGAGACCTTCAAGCCCCCCTCCTCTCCTCGCCTGGCCTCCTTCACCTCCCCGCCCCCCACCCCCAGCGCGCCGGGGCCGCAGACTGCGCACGGGCGGGAGGGGCGGGGCGCTCGCCCTTTGACCCCAGCCAGGGGCGGCCCTCCCCCACAACCCCTTTCAGCTGCGCCCCCCACCCTGTGGCCCGGCGGCCGCCTATTCCCCCGGGCCAGGGCTGGGGCACAGCGCACGGGGAAGGGGAGCCAGTGTATGGGGCGTCTCTCTCTCTCGGGATGTGTCCCATGGGTGGGGTGGGGTGGGGTGGCGTGGTTTGTGGGGCGCTGAAGAAATCAGTCCCCTCCATCTCCTCCCTCTGGAAAACACCCAAGCCCTTGGAGAACTGCCCGCACCGCTACCGTGGGGGCCGGGACCCTCCTCTGTGTCCTCCTGTGGCCCAGTCCAAGGGGCCTGGGCCTGGCCGGGGCTGCACTGGACCCCAACCACCCTGGCGTGTGGACTCGCTAAAAATCGGCCATTAGATATTGGATTCCAGCGTCATTGAGGTCATTTCACTAATGAGTGCACCGCAAAGAGTTTCCTAATCCATCTGTGAGGGTGGCAACCGAAAGAGAATTTTAGAGCTGACAGAATAGGCGAGGAAAGGCATAGGAGATTTCCACACCCAGTAAGGAAGCCTTTCCCGAAGTGGAAGAAAGAAAGGAGCAAACAGAGACACCGGTAGCCCGCCCGGATCAGAGTCTGCCCCTGAGAGAAAGTACCCTGACCAGGTTCACCAGTGGGTGGGTCGCGAGCTAGCGGCACTCAGAAGAGCGAGGCCCGCAGTCTGTGCAGAAGACACCTGCACTCGGGTGTGTGTGGCGGCACAATTCACAAGCAGCTCCAGATGTTAAACCAAGGAGAAGCCAGGGAGTTCCCAACGCCCCAGGTGTCCTCAGCCCACGACTGGCTGCTGTGGGAATGCGAAGCCCGGCTCCTTGTCTCAGAGCGGGGCAACCAGGAGGTGTGATGTCCACCCCGGGGTTCCCAGGAGGATCAGACTGAAGCTGGGACTTGGCCTGAAAGTGTCCCCTCGCATGGCCACCCCCTTCCCCTTCCTGCTCCTCTACTCCTGGTGCCCCTCCATCCAGGGGCCAGACCTTAAAGAGTCACCCGCAAGAGAATCCTGGTCCCAAAGGAGCCTTCTGGGGGACCCCTGCTGAGAGAGGTTGTGGGCATGGCCCGCTGGGGCTCTGCCCGACCCAGGGCTGAGAGATGCAACCTCCCAGCTCTGGGTCCCTGCAGGAAGTGTTGGCAAGCACAGGGCCAGTCCTCCAAAGGCCCAGGTGCAGGGAGCCCAGGCCAAGCATCCCGTGGAAGAAGCCACATGCTGTGCCACCCCGGGGAACACCACTGCAGGCCACGTCCCTTCCCACCTCCTCCTCCTCCTCCTCCTCCTCCTCCTCCTCCTCCCACCCCGCCCCCGCCCCCACATGGCACAGGGCCCAGAGACACCTCAGACACTTGCTACCCAAAGTGCAAAGGGCATCAGTTGCTCCTCCAAACCCCCCCCCCAGCCCAGCAGACCACGTTGTCCAGCCAGCCCCCGGGCCTCCCTGGGGTGCCCAGCACAAAAGTGCAGACACCCACCGGACCCTCAATCTCAGTTTTCGGATGTTTTTGCCACTCTAAGGACCCGCAGGCCAGCTGGGCCTTCTGGCAGGACAGAGAGCCCCGGAATCCGACGTGGAGAGCTGGGTGTACGTCCCCATGAGGAGGCGGTCCCCACCTCCGCGGCTATCCCCTTGCGGGGAGCGGCAGCCGCGGGGCCTCAGAGAAGACACCAGGCTGGGCCCCCACGGCACAGCGGGAGCACGTCCCCCGCAGGCCACTTAGCGACGGCGGCCAGCCGGCGGACGGTTGGGTTGCACGAGAGGCTGCGGCCGCCCTGCTACCGGGTTCCTGGGAGGGCGTCCTGGAACCAGCGTCCACACCAAGCCCTTGGAAGGCCCAGGCGACGGAGGAGCCCCGTCAGGCAGGGGCCGAGGACGGTGACGGCCCGGGCGGGGACGAGCGTGTCAGGCAGGGGCAGAGGACGGTGACAGGTGATAGGCCGGGCGGGAAGGAGTCAGTCAGGCAGGGGCCGTGGAGGAGACGGGCTGGGTAAGGGTTAGGGTTAGTGTCAGGGCACAAGTCACAATCGCAAAGACCTGGAAGCCACCCGAGTGCCCATCGACCCACGAGTGGGTAAATAAAATGTGGCGCGTGGACACCACGGAGTGCTATTCGGCTATGAGGAGCAGCGGTGAGGGGGCACCTCTCGTGGTTCTCCTGGCCAGAGCTGGAACCCGTTCCAGTAAGCCAAGTATCCCAAGAATGGACACACGAGCACCACGTGCTCGCGCTCACCAGCAAATGGGTACGAACCGATGGACACCTAAGTGGACACAGAGGAATCACCTTCTTCGGGTGGGTGTCGGGCGGGTGGGGGGAGGGGATGGGCATACACATCCATTAGGAATGGGGTGGGTACGCACCGACTGGGGGATGGGCGCACTTGAAGCTCTGACCCGAGGGGGGAGGCTGGGAGAGGGCAACGCACCCGACCTTAACATTGGTGCCCCCACAATATGCTGGAACAACATGAGAGGTAAATGAATAAGAACACGGGGGGGGAGGGGGGCACGGGCAACACATGTCACCTTAATACTTGGACTCCCATCATCTGCTTGAAAAGAGAGAGAAAAGAAAATGCAATAATAGAGATAAGAGACACTTTTTAAAAATAATGAATCCGGCCGGGCGCTGTGGCTCACGCCTGTAATCCTAGCTCTTGGGAGGCCGAGGCGGGCGGATTGCTCAAGGTCAGGAGTTCAAAACCAGCCTGAGCAAGAGCGAGACCCCGTCTCTACTATAAATAGAAAGAAATTAATTGGCCAACTGATATATATATAAAAAATTAGCGGGGCATGGTGGCGCATGCCTGCAGTCCCAGCTACCCTGGAGGCTGAGGCAGAAGGATCACTCGAGCCCAGGAGTTTGAAGTTGCTGTGAGCTAGGCTAACGCCACGGCACTCACTCTAGCCTGGGCAACAAACCGAGACTCTGTCTCAAAAAAAAAAAAAAAAAAAAAATGAATCCGAAGAGAAAAGTAAAAGGAGGCCTGTGGAGCAGGTCTGGGTGTGACTCCGGATCCCCGAACATCAGGTGCCACCACCAAAGATTCCTACGTGTAGCCCATAGAACCCCAAAAGCAACGGGAGGAGTTCTGGTCACATACTCCCTCAAAATGACATCCTGGCCTTCTTCTGGAACTCCCTCCCCTCTCAGACTCTCAAGGTTTCCTCCAGCGTGTCGGCTCCCACAGAGCAGACCTTTGGTCTGAGACCTGACTGTCCAGAAGCCACGCATGCTGCCGCGTGGCGGCGGTGTCACGGCTCGGGACAAGAGGAGGCCCAACGGCGCGGGCTGGGGCGCCAGGCACCGCGGCGGGCGCTGAGGGTGGGGGTCACCCCCACCCCGGGCCGCCCCCGCACTCCCAGAAACGCGACAGAACCAGAGGCAAAAAAAAAAAAGAAGAAGCCTACGGCACCCGGTATTCCCGGGCGGTCTCCCATCCAAGTTCTAACCAGGCCCGACCCTGCTTAGCTTCCGAGACCAGACGGGATCGGGCGCGTTCGGGGTGGTGTGGCCGTGGACGGCGGAGGGCGCCCCTGCCCCGCTCAAGAAGCCGAGCCTCTCTGCGCTTCCCCGCCGCCTCCTCCCGCCCCAGGCCCCGCGCCGGGTCGGGCCTGTTGAGTTCGCCGGCCGGGTCCCGCGGGCTCCGAGGGACGGGGGGTGACAGGCGGGGCGGGCAGGGAGCGGCGGGCCGGGGTTGGGGGCTGTCTCTGTACACACACACACTCACACTCACACTCACTCACTCACTCACACTCACACAAGATGCGCCTCCACGGCTGGACCCGCCCAGGTGGAGACCTTCAAGCCCCCCTCCTCTCCTCGCCTGGCCTCCTTCACCTCCCCGCCCCCCACCCCCAGCGCGCCGGGGCCGCAGACTGCGCACGGGCGGGAGGGGCGGGGCGCTCGCCCTTTGACCCCAGCCAGGGGCGGCCCTCCCCCACAACCCCTTTCAGCTGCGCCCCCCACCCTGTGGCCCGGCGGCCGCCTATTCCCCCGGGCCAGGGCTGGGGCACAGCGCACGGGGGAGGGGAGCCAGTGTATGGGGCGTCTCTCTCTCTCGGGATGTGTCCCATGGGTGGGGTGGGGTGGCGTGGTTTGTGGGGCGCTGAAGAAATCAGTCCCCTCCATCTCCTCCCTCTGGAAAACACCCAAGCCCTTGGAGAACTGCCCGCACCGCTACCGTGGGGGCCGGGACCCTCCTCTGTGTCCTCCTGTGGCCCAGTCCAAGGGGCCTGGGCCTGGCCGGGGCTGCACTGGACCCCAACCACCCTGGCGTGTGGACTCGCTAAAAATCGGCCATTAGATATTGGATTCCAGCGTCATTGAGGTCATTTCACTAATGAGTGCACCGCAAAGAGTTTCCTAATCCATCTGTGAGGGTGGCAACCGAAAGAGAATTTTAGAGCTGACAGAATAGGCGAGGAAAGGCATAGGAGATTTCCACACCCAGTAAGGAAGCCTTTCCCGAAGTGGAAGAAAGAAAGGAGCAAACAGAGACACCGGTAGCCCGCCCGGATCAGAGTCTGCCCCTGAGAGAAAGTACCCTGACCAGGTTCACCAGTGGGTGGGTCGCGAGCTAGCGGCACTCAGAAGAGCGAGGCCCGCAGTCTGTGCAGAAGACACCTGCACTCGGGTGTGTGTGGCGGCACAATTCACAAGCAGCTCCAGATGTTAAACCAAGGAGAAGCCAGGGAGTTCCCAACGCCCCAGGTGTCCTCAGCCCACGACTGGCTGCTGTGGGAATGCGAAGCCCGGCTCCTTGTCTCAGAGCGGGGCAACCAGGAGGTGTGATGTCCACCCCGGGGTTCCCAGGAGGATCAGACTGAAGCTGGGACTTGGCCTGAAAGTGTCCCCTCGCATGGCCACCCCCTTCCCCTTCCTGCTCCTCTACTCCTGGTGCCCCTCCATCCAGGGGCCAGACCTTAAAGAGTCACCCGCAAGAGAATCCTGGTCCCAAAGGAGCCTTCTGGGGGACCCCTGCTGAGAGAGGTTGTGGGCATGGCCCGCTGGGGCTCTGCCCGACCCAGGGCTGAGAGATGCAACCTCCCAGCTCTGGGTCCCTGCAGGAAGTGTTGGCAAGCACAGGGCCAGTCCTCCAAAGGCCCAGGTGCAGGGAGCCCAGGCCAAGCATCCCGTGGAAGAAGCCACATGCTGTGCCACCCCGGGGAACACCACTGCAGGCCACGGCCCTTCCCACCTCCTCCTCCTCCTCCTCCTCCTCCTCCTCCTCCTCCCACCCCGCCCCCGCCCCCACATGGCACAGGGCCCAGAGACACCTCAGACACTTGCTACCCAAAGTGCAAAGGGCATCAGTTGCTCCTCCAAACCCCCCCCCCAGCCCAGCAGACCACGTTGTCCAGCCAGCCCCCGGGCCTCCCTGGGGTGCCCAGCACAAAAGTGCAGACACCCACCGGACCCTCAATCTCAGTTTTCGGATGTTTTTGCCACTCTAAGGACCCGCAGGCCAGCTGGGCCTTCTGGCAGGACAGAGAGCCCCGGAATCCGACGTGGAGAGCTGGGTATACGTCCCCATGAGGAGGCGGTCCCCACCTCCGCGGCTCTCCCCTTGCGGGGAGCGGCAGCCGCGGGGCCTCAGAGAAGACACCAGGCTGGGCCCCCACGGCACAGCGGGAGCACGTCCCCCGCAGGCCACTTAGCGACGGCGGCCAGCCGGCGGACGGTTGGGTTGCACGAGACGCTGCGGCCGCCCTGCTACCGGGTTCCTGGGAGGGCGTCCTGGAACCAGCGTCCACACCAAGCCCTTGGAAGGCCCAGGCGACGGAGGAGCCCCGTCAGGCAGGGGCCGAGGACGGTGACGGCCCGGGCGGGGACGAGCGTGTCAGGCAGGGGCAGAGGACGGTGACAGGTGATAGGCCGGGCGGGAAGGAGTCAGTCAGGCAGGGGCCGTGGAGGAGACGGGCTGGGTAAGGGTTAGGGTTAGTGTCAGGGCACAAGTCACAATCGCAAAGACCTGGAAGCCACCCGAGTGCCCATCGACCCACGAGTGGGTAAATAAAATGTGGCGCGTGGACACCACGGAGTGCTATTCGGCTATGAGGAGCAGCGGTGAGGGGGCACCTCTCGTGGTTCTCCTGGCCAGAGCTGGAACCCGTTCCAGTAAGCCAAGTATCCCAAGAATGGACACACGAGCACCACGTGCTCGCGCTCACCAGCAAATGGGTACGAACCGATGGACACCTAAGTGGACACAGAGGAATCACCTTCTTCGGGTGGGTGTCGGGCGGGTGGGGGGAGGGGATGGGCATACACATCCATTAGGAATGGGGTGGGTACGCACCGACTGGGGGATGGGCGCACTTGAAGCTCTGACCCGAGGGGGGAGGCTGGGAGAGGGCAACGCACCCGACCTTAACATTGGTGCCCCCACAATATGCTGGAACAACATGAGAGGTAAATGAATAAGAACACGGGGGGGGAGGGGGCACGGGCAACACATGTCACCTTAATACTTGGACTCCCATCATCTGCTTGAAAAGAGAGAGAAAAGAAAATGCAATAATAGAGATAAGAGACACTTTTTAAAAATAATGAATCCGGCCGGGCGCTGTGGCTCACGCCTGTAATCCTAGCTCTTGGGAGGCCGAGGCGGGCGGATTGCTCAAGGTCAGGAGTTCAAAACCAGCCTGAGCAAGAGCGAGACCCCGTCTCTACTATAAATAGAAAGAAATTAATTGGCCAACTGATATATATATAAAAAATTAGCGGGGCATGGTGGCGCATGCCTGCAGTCCCAGCTACCCTGGAGGCTGAGGCAGAAGGATCACTGGAGCCCAGGAGTTTGAAGTTGCTGTGAGCTAGGCTAACGCCACGGCACTCACTCTAGCCTGGGCAACAAACCGAGACTCTGTCTCAAAAAAAAAAAAAAAAAAAAAATGAATCCGAAGAGAAAAGTAAAAGGAGGCCTGTGGAGCAGGTCTGGGTGTGACTCCGGATCCCCGAACATCAGGTGCCACCACCAAAGATTCCTACGTGTAGCCCATAGAACCCCAAAAGCAACGGGAGGAGTTCTGGTCACATACTCCCTCAAAATGACATCCTGGCCTTCTTCTGGAACTCCCTCCCCTCTCAGACTCTCAAGGTTTCCTCCAGCGTGTCGGCTCCCACAGAGCAGACCTTTGGTCTGAGACCTGACTGTCCAGAAGCCACGCATGCTGCCGCGTGGCGGCGGTGTCACGGCTCGGGACAAGAGGAGGCCCAACGGCGCGGGCTGGGGCGCCAGGCACCGCGGCGGGCGCTGAGGGTGGGGGTCACCCCCACCCCGGGCCGCCCCCGCACTCCCAGAAACGCGACAGAACCAGAGGCAAAAAAAAAAAAGAAGAAGCCTACGGCACCCGGTATTCCCGGGCGGTCTCCCATCCAAGTTCTAACCAGGCCCGACCCTGCTTAGCTTCCGAGACCAGACGGGATCGGGCGCGTTCGGGGTGGTGTGGCCGTGGACGGCGGAGGGCGCCCCTGCCCCGCTCAAGAAGCCGAGCCTCTCTGCGCTTCCCCGCCGCCTCCTCCCGCCCCAGGCCCCGCGCCGGGTCGGGCCTGTTGAGTTCGCCGGCCGGGTCCCGCGGGCTCCGAGGGACGGGGGGTGACAGGCGGGGCGGGCAGGGAGCGGCGGGCCGGGGTTGGGGGCTGTCTCTGTACACACACACACTCACACTCACACTCACTCACTCACTCACACTCACACAAGATGCGCCTCCACGGCTGGACCCGCCCAGGTGGAGACCTTCAAGCCCCCCTCCTCTCCTCGCCTGGCCTCCTTCACCTCCCCGCCCCCCACCCCCAGCGCGCCGGGGCCGCAGACTGCGCACGGGCGGGAGGGGCGGGGCGCTCGCCCTTTGACCCCAGCCAGGGGCGGCCCTCCCCCACAACCCCTTTCAGCTGCGCCCCCCACCCTGTGGCCCGGCGGCCGCCTATTCCCCCGGGCCAGGGCTGGGGCACAGCGCACGGGGGAGGGGAGCCAGTGTATGGGGCGTCTCTCTCTCTCGGGATGTGTCCCATGGGTGGGGTGGGGTGGCGTGGTTTGTGGGGCGCTGAAGAAATCAGTCCCCTCCATCTCCTCCCTCTGGAAAACACCCAAGCCCTTGGAGAACTGCCCGCACCGCTACCGTGGGGGCCGGGACCCTCCTCTGTGTCCTCCTGTGGCCCAGTCCAAGGGGCCTGGGCCTGGCCGGGGCTGCACTGGACCCCAACCACCCTGGCGTGTGGACTCGCTAAAAATCGGCCATTAGATATTGGATTCCAGCGTCATTGAGGTCATTTCACTAATGAGTGCACCGCAAAGAGTTTCCTAATCCATCTGTGAGGGTGGCAACCGAAAGAGAATTTTAGAGCTGACAGAATAGGCGAGGAAAGGCATAGGAGATTTCCACACCCAGTAAGGAAGCCTTTCCCGAAGTGGAAGAAAGAAAGGAGCAAACAGAGACACCGGTAGCCCGCCCGGATCAGAGTCTGCCCCTGAGAGAAAGTACCCTGACCAGGTTCACCAGTGGGTGGGTCGCGAGCTAGCGGCACTCAGAAGAGCGAGGCCCGCAGTCTGTGCAGAAGACACCTGCACTCGGGTGTGTGTGGCGGCACAATTCACAAGCAGCTCCAGATGTTAAACCAAGGAGAAGCCAGGGAGTTCCCAACGCCCCAGGTGTCCTCAGCCCACGACTGGCTGCTGTGGGAATGCGAAGCCCGGCTCCTTGTCTCAGAGCGGGGCAACCAGGAGGTGTGATGTCCACCCCGGGGTTCCCAGGAGGATCAGACTGAAGCTGGGACTTGGCCTGAAAGTGTCCCCTCGCATGGCCACCCCCTTCCCCTTCCTGCTCCTCTACTCCTGGTGCCCCTCCATCCAGGGGCCAGACCTTAAAGAGTCACCCGCAAGAGAATCCTGGTCCCAAAGGAGCCTTCTGGGGGACCCCTGCTGAGAGAGGTTGTGGGCATGGCCCGCTGGGGCTCTGCCCGACCCAGGGCTGAGAGATGCAACCTCCCAGCTCTGGGTCCCTGCAGGAAGTGTTGGCAAGCACAGGGCCAGTCCTCCAAAGGCCCAGGTGCAGGGAGCCCAGGCCAAGCATCCCGTGGAAGAAGCCACATGCTGTGCCACCCCGGGGAACACCACTGCAGGCCACGGCCCTTCCCACCTCCTCCTCCTCCTCCTCCTCCTCCTCCTCCTCCTCCCACCCCGCCCCCGCCCCCACATGGCACAGGGCCCAGAGACACCTCAGACACTTGCTACCCAAAGTGCAAAGGGCATCAGTTGCTCCTCCAAACCCCCCCCCCAGCCCAGCAGACCACGTTGTCCAGCCAGCCCCCGGGCCTCCCTGGGGTGCCCAGCACAAAAGTGCAGACACCCACCGGACCCTCAATCTCAGTTTTCGGATGTTTTTGCCACTCTAAGGACCCGCAGGCCAGCTGGGCCTTCTGGCAGGACAGAGAGCCCCGGAATCCGACGTGGAGAGCTGGGTATACGTCCCCATGAGGAGGCGGTCCCCACCTCCGCGGCTCTCCCCTTGCGGGGAGCGGCAGCCGCGGGGCCTCAGAGAAGACACCAGGCTGGGCCCCCACGGCACAGCGGGAGCACGTCCCCCGCAGGCCACTTAGCGACGGCGGCCAGCCGGCGGACGGTTGGGTTGCACGAGACGCTGCGGCCGCCCTGCTACCGGGTTCCTGGGAGGGCGTCCTGGAACCAGCGTCCACACCAAGCCCTTGGAAGGCCCAGGCGACGGAGGAGCCCCGTCAGGCAGGGGCCGAGGACGGTGACGGCCCGGGCGGGGACGAGCGTGTCAGGCAGGGGCAGAGGACGGTGACAGGTGATAGGCCGGGCGGGAAGGAGTCAGTCAGGCAGGGGCCGTGGAGGAGACGGGCTGGGTAAGGGTTAGGGTTAGTGTCAGGGCACAAGTCACAATCGCAAAGACCTGGAAGCCACCCGAGTGCCCATCGACCCACGAGTGGGTAAATAAAATGTGGCGCGTGGACACCACGGAGTGCTATTCGGCTATGAGGAGCAGCGGTGAGGGGGCACCTCTCGTGGTTCTCCTGGCCAGAGCTGGAACCCGTTCCAGTAAGCCAAGTATCCCAAGAATGGACACACGAGCACCACGTGCTCGCGCTCACCAGCAAATGGGTACGAACCGATGGACACCTAAGTGGACACAGAGGAATCACCTTCTTCGGGTGGGTGTCGGGCGGGTGGGGGGAGGGGATGGGCATACACATCCATTAGGAATGGGGTGGGTACGCACCGACTGGGGGATGGGCGCACTTGAAGCTCTGACCCGAGGGGGGAGGCTGGGAGAGGGCAACGCACCCGACCTTAACATTGGTGCCCCCACAATATGCTGGAACAACATGAGAGGTAAATGAATAAGAACACGGGGGGGGGGAGGGGGGCACGGGCAACACATGTCACCTTAATACTTGGACTCCCATCATCTGCTTGAAAAGAGAGAGAAAAGAAAATGCAATAATAGAGATAAGAGACACTTTTTAAAAATAATGAATCCGGCCGGGCGCTGTGGCTCACGCCTGTAATCCTAGCTCTTGGGAGGCCGAGGCGGGCGGATTGCTCAAGGTCAGGAGTTCAAAACCAGCCTGAGCAAGAGCGAGACCCCGTCTCTACTATAAATAGAAAGAAATTAATTGGCCAACTGATATATATATAAAAAATTAGCGGGGCATGGTGGCGCATGCCTGCAGTCCCAGCTACCCTGGAGGCTGAGGCAGAAGGATCACTCGAGCCCAGGAGTTTGAAGTTGCTGTGAGCTAGGCTAACGCCACGGCACTCACTCTAGCCTGGGCAACAAACCGAGACTCTGTCTCAAAAAAAAAAAAAAAAAAAAAATGAATCCGAAGAGAAAAGTAAAAGGAGGCCTGTGGAGCAGGTCTGGGTGTGACTCCGGATCCCCGAACATCAGGTGCCACCACCAAAGATTCCTACGTGTAGCCCATAGAACCCCAAAAGCAACGGGAGGAGTTCTGGTCACATACTCCCTCAAAATGACATCCTGGCCTTCTTCTGGAACTCCCTCCCCTCTCAGACTCTCAAGGTTTCCTCCAGCGTGTCGGCTCCCACAGAGCAGACCTTTGGTCTGAGACCTGACTGTCCAGAAGCCACGCATGCTGCCGCGTGGCGGCGGTGTCACGGCTCGGGACAAGAGGAGGCCCAACGGCGCGGGCTGGGGCGCCAGGCACCGCGGCGGGCGCTGAGGGTGGGGGTCACCCCCACCCCGGGCCGCCCCCGCACTCCCAGAAACGCGACAGAACCAGAGGCAAAAAAAAAAAAGAAGAAGCCTACGGCACCCGGTATTCCCGGGCGGTCTCCCATCCAAGTTCTAACCAGGCCCGACCCTGCTTAGCTTCCGAGACCAGACGGGATCGGGCGCGTTCGGGGTGGTGTGGCCGTGGACGGCGGAGGGCGCCCCTGCCCCGCTCAAGAAGCCGAGCCTCTCTGCGCTTCCCCGCCGCCTCCTCCCGCCCCAGGCCCCGCGCCGGGTCGGGCCTGTTGAGTTCGCCGGCCGGGTCCCGCGGGCTCCGAGGGACGGGGGGTGACAGGCGGGGCGGGCAGGGAGCGGCGGGCCGGGGTTGGGGGCTGTCTCTGTACACACACACACTCACACTCACACTCACTCACTCACTCACACTCACACAAGATGCGCCTCCACGGCTGGACCCGCCCAGGTGGAGACCTTCAAGCCCCCCTCCTCTCCTCGCCTGGCCTCCTTCACCTCCCCGCCCCCCACCCCCAGCGCGCCGGGGCCGCAGACTGCGCACGGGCGGGAGGGGCGGGGCGCTCGCCCTTTGACCCCAGCCAGGGGCGGCCCTCCCCCACAACCCCTTTCAGCTGCGCCCCCCACCCTGTGGCCCGGCGGCCGCCTATTCCCCCGGGCCAGGGCTGGGGCACAGCGCACGGGGGAGGGGAGCCAGTGTATGGGGCGTCTCTCTCTCTCGGGATGTGTCCCATGGGTGGGGTGGGGTGGCGTGGTTTGTGGGGCGCTGAAGAAATCAGTCCCCTCCATCTCCTCCCTCTGGAAAACACCCAAGCCCTTGGAGAACTGCCCGCACCGCTACCGTGGGGGCCGGGACCCTCCTCTGTGTCCTCCTGTGGCCCAGTCCAAGGGGCCTGGGCCTGGCCGGGGCTGCACTGGACCCCAACCACCCTGGCGTGTGGACTCGCTAAAAATCGGCCATTAGATATTGGATTCCAGCGTCATTGAGGTCATTTCACTAATGAGTGCACCGCAAAGAGTTTCCTAATCCATCTGTGAGGGTGGCAACCGAAAGAGAATTTTAGAGCTGACAGAATAGGCGAGGAAAGGCATAGGAGATTTCCACACCCAGTAAGGAAGCCTTTCCCGAAGTGGAAGAAAGAAAGGAGCAAACAGAGACACCGGTAGCCCGCCCGGATCAGAGTCTGCCCCTGAGAGAAAGTACCCTGACCAGGTTCACCAGTGGGTGGGTGGCGAGCTAGCGGCACTCAGAAGAGCGAGGCCCGCAGTCTGTGCAGAAGACACCTGCACTCGGGTGTGTGTGGCGGCACAATTCACAAGCAGCTCCAGATGTTAAACCAAGGAGAAGCCAGGGAGTTCCCAACGCCCCAGGTGTCCTCAGCCCACGACTGGCTGCTGTGGGAATGCGAAGCCCGGCTCCTTGTCTCAGAGCGGGGCAACCAGGAGGTGTGATGTCCACCCCGGGGTTCCCAGGAGGATCAGACTGAAGCTGGGACTTGGCCTGAAAGTGTCCCCTCGCATGGCCACCCCCTTCCCCTTCCTGCTCCTCTACTCCTGGTGCCCCTCCATCCAGGGGCCAGACCTTAAAGAGTCACCCGCAAGAGAATCCTGGTCCCAAAGGAGCCTTCTGGGGGACCCCTGCTGAGAGAGGTTGTGGGCATGGCCCGCTGGGGCTCTGCCCGACCCAGGGCTGAGAGATGCAACCTCCCAGCTCTGGGTCCCTGCAGGAAGTGTTGGCAAGCACAGGGCCAGTCCTCCAAAGGCCCAGGTGCAGGGAGCCCAGGCCAAGCATCCCGTGGAAGAAGCCACATGCTGTGCCACCCCGGGGAACACCACTGCAGGCCACGGCCCTTCCCACCTCCTCCTCCTCCTCCTCCTCCTCCTCCTCCTCCTCCCACCCCGCCCCCGCCCCCACATGGCACAGGGCCCAGAGACACCTCAGACACTTGCTACCCAAAGTGCAAAGGGCATCAGTTGCTCCTCCAAACCCCCCCCCCAGCCCAGCAGACCACGTTGTCCAGCCAGCCCCCGGGCCTCCCTGGGGTGCCCAGCACAAAAGTGCAGACACCCACCGGACCCTCAATCTCAGTTTTCGGATGTTTTTGCCACTCTAAGGACCCGCAGGCCAGCTGGGCCTTCTGGCAGGACAGAGAGCCCCGGAATCCGACGTGGAGAGCTGGGTATACGTCCCCATGAGGAGGCGGTCCCCACCTCCGCGGCTATCCCCTTGCGGGGAGCGGCAGCCGCGGGGCCTCAGAGAAGACACCAGGCTGGGCCCCCACGGCACAGCGGGAGCACGTCCCCCGCAGGCCACTTAGCGACGGCGGCCAGCCGGCGGACGGTTGGGTTGCACGAGACGCTGCGGCCGCCCTGCTACCGGGTTCCTGGGAGGGCGTCCTGGAACCAGCGTCCACACCAAGCCCTTGGAAGGCCCAGGCGACGGAGGAGCCCCGTCAGGCAGGGGCCGAGGACGGTGACGGCCCGGGCGGGGACGAGCGTGTCAGGCAGGGGCAGAGGACGGTGACAGGTGATAGGCCGGGCGGGAAGGAGTCAGTCAGGCAGGGGCCGTGGAGGAGACGGGCTGGGTAAGGGTTAGGGTTAGTGTCAGGGCACAAGTCACAATCGCAAAGACCTGGAAGCCACCCGAGTGCCCATCGACCCACGAGTGGGTAAATAAAATGTGGCGCGTGGACACCACGGAGTGCTATTCGGCTATGAGGAGCAGCGGTGAGGGGGCACCTCTCGTGGTTCTCCTGGCCAGAGCTGGAACCCGTTCCAGTAAGCCAAGTATCCCAAGAATGGACACACGAGCACCACGTGCTCGCGCTCACCAGCAAATGGGTACGAACCGATGGACACCTAAGTGGACACAGAGGAATCACCTTCTTCGGGTGGGTGTCGGGCGGGTGGGGGGAGGGGATGGGCATACACATCCATTAGGAATGGGGTGGGTACGCACCGACTGGGGGATGGGCGCACTTGAAGCTCTGACCCGAGGGGGGAGGCTGGGAGAGGGCAACGCACCCGACCTTAACATTGGTGCCCCCACAATATGCTGGAACAACATGAGAGGTAAATGAATAAGAACACGGGGGGGGGGAGGGGGGCACGGGCAACACATGTCACCTTAATACTTGGACTCCCATCATCTGCTTGAAAAGAGAGAGAAAAGAAAATGCAATAATAGAGATAAGAGACACTTTTTAAAAATAATGAATCCGGCCGGGCGCTGTGGCTCACGCCTGTAATCCTAGCTCTTGGGAGGCCGAGGCGGGCGGATTGCTCAAGGTCAGGAGTTCAAAACCAGCCTGAGCAAGAGCGAGACCCCGTCTCTACTATAAATAGAAAGAAATTAATTGGCCAACTGATATATATATAAAAAATTAGCGGGGCATGGTGGCGCATGCCTGCAGTCCCAGCTACCCTGGAGGCTGAGGCAGAAGGATCACTCGAGCCCAGGAGTTTGAAGTTGCTGTGAGCTAGGCTAACGCCACGGCACTCACTCTAGCCTGGGCAACAAACCGAGACTCTGTCTCAAAAAAAAAAAAAAAAAAAAATGAATCCGAAGAGAAAAGTAAAAGGAGGCCTGTGGAGCAGGTCTGGGTGTGACTCCGGATCCCCGAACATCAGGTGCCACCACCAAAGATTCCTACGTGTAGCCCATAGAACCCCAAAAGCAACGGGAGGAGTTCTGGTCACATACTCCCTCAAAATGACATCCTGGCCTTCTTCTGGAACTCCCTCCCCTCTCAGACTCTCAAGGTTTCCTCCAGCGTGTCGGCTCCCACAGAGCAGACCTTTGGTCTGAGACCTGACTGTCCAGAAGCCACGCATGCTGCCGCGTGGCGGCGGTGTCACGGCTCGGGACAAGAGGAGGCCCAACGGCGCGGGCTGGGGCGCCAGGCACCGCGGCGGGCGCTGAGGGTGGGGGTCACCCCCACCCCGGGCCGCCCCCGCACTCCCAGAAACGCGACAGAACCAGAGGCAAAAAAAAAAAAGAAGAAGCCTACGGCACCCGGTATTCCCGGGCGGTCTCCCATCCAAGTTCTAACCAGGCCCGACCCTGCTTAGCTTCCGAGACCAGACGGGATCGGGCGCGTTCGGGGTGGTGTGGCCGTGGACGGCGGAGGGCGCCCCTGCCCCGCTCAAGAAGCCGAGCCTCTCTGCGCTTCCCCGCCGCCTCCTCCCGCCCCAGGCCCCGCGCCGGGTCGGGCCTGTTGAGTTCGCCGGCCGGGTCCCGCGGGCTCCGAGGGACGGGGGGTGACAGGCGGGGCGGGCAGGGAGCGGCGGGCCGGGGTTGGGGGCTGTCTCTGTACACACACACACTCACACTCACACTCACTCACTCACTCACACTCACACAAGATGCGCCTCCACGGCTGGACCCGCCCAGGTGGAGACCTTCAAGCCCCCCTCCTCTCCTCGCCTGGCCTCCTTCACCTCCCCGCCCCCCACCCCCAGCGCGCCGGGGCCGCAGACTGCGCACGGGCGGGAGGGGCGGGGCGCTCGCCCTTTGACCCCAGCCAGGGGCGGCCCTCCCCCACAACCCCTTTCAGCTGCGCCCCCCACCCTGTGGCCCGGCGGCCGCCTATTCCCCCGGGCCAGGGCTGGGGCACAGCGCACGGGGGAGGGGAGCCAGTGTATGGGGCGTCTCTCTCTCTCGGGATGTGTCCCATGGGTGGGGTGGGGTGGCGTGGTTTGTGGGGCGCTGAAGAAATCAGTCCCCTCCATCTCCTCCCTCTGGAAAACACCCAAGCCCTTGGAGAACTGCCCGCACCGCTACCGTGGGGGCCGGGACCCTCCTCTGTGTCCTCCTGTGGCCCAGTCCAAGGGGCCTGGGCCTGGCCGGGGCTGCACTGGACCCCAACCACCCTGGCGTGTGGACTCGCTAAAAATCGGCCATTAGATATTGGATTCCAGCGTCATTGAGGTCATTTCACTAATGAGTGCACCGCAAAGAGTTTCCTAATCCATCTGTGAGGGTGGCAACCGAAAGAGAATTTTAGAGCTGACAGAATAGGCGAGGAAAGGCATAGGAGATTTCCACACCCAGTAAGGAAGCCTTTCCCGAAGTGGAAGAAAGAAAGGAGCAAACAGAGACACCGGTAGCCCGCCCGGATCAGAGTCTGCCCCTGAGAGAAAGTACCCTGACCAGGTTCACCAGTGGGTGGGTCGCGAGCTAGCGGCACTCAGAAGAGCGAGGCCCGCAGTCTGTGCAGAAGACACCTGCACTCGGGTGTGTGTGGCGGCACAATTCACAAGCAGCTCCAGATGTTAAACCAAGGAGAAGCCAGGGAGTTCCCAACGCCCCAGGTGTCCTCAGCCCACGACTGGCTGCTGTGGGAATGCGAAGCCCGGCTCCTTGTCTCAGAGCGGGGCAACCAGGAGGTGTGATGTCCACCCCGGGGTTCCCAGGAGGATCAGACTGAAGCTGGGACTTGGCCTGAAAGTGTCCCCTCGCATGGCCACCCCCTTCCCCTTCCTGCTCCTCTACTCCTGGTGCCCCTCCATCCAGGGGCCAGACCTTAAAGAGTCACCCGCAAGAGAATCCTGGTCCCAAAGGAGCCTTCTGGGGGACCCCTGCTGAGAGAGGTTGTGGGCATGGCCCGCTGGGGCTCTGCCCGACCCAGGGCTGAGAGATGCAACCTCCCAGCTCTGGGTCCCTGCAGGAAGTGTTGGCAAGCACAGGGCCAGTCCTCCAAAGGCCCAGGTGCAGGGAGCCCAGGCCAAGCATCCCGTGGAAGAAGCCACATGCTGTGCCACCCCGGGGAACACCACTGCAGGCCACGGCCCTTCCCACCTCCTCCTCCTCCTCCTCCTCCTCCTCCTCCCACCCCGCCCCCGCCCCCACATGGCACAGGGCCCAGAGACACCTCAGACACTTGCTACCCAAAGTGCAAAGGGCATCAGTTGCTCCTCCAAACCCCCCCCCCAGCCCAGCAGACCACGTTGTCCAGCCAGCCCCCGGGCCTCCCTGGGGTGCCCAGCACAAAAGTGCAGACACCCACCGGACCCTCAATCTCAGTTTTCGGATGTTTTTGCCACTCTAAGGACCCGCAGGCCAGCTGGGCCTTCTGGCAGGACAGAGAGCCCCGGAATCCGACGTGGAGAGCTGGGTATACGTCCCCATGAGGAGGCGGTCCCCACCTCCGCGGCTATCCCCTTGCGGGGAGCGGCAGCCGCGGGGCCTCAGAGAAGACACCAGGCTGGGCCCCCACGGCACAGCGGGAGCACGTCCCCCGCAGGCCACTTAGCGACGGCGGCCAGCCGGCGGACGGTTGGGTTGCACGAGACGCTGCGGCCGCCCTGCTACCGGGTTCCTGGGAGGGCGTCCTGGAACCAGCGTCCACACCAAGCCCTTGGAAGGCCCAGGCGACGGAGGAGCCCCGTCAGGCAGGGGCCGAGGACGGTGACGGCCCGGGCGGGGACGAGCGTGTCAGGCAGGGGCAGAGGACGGTGACAGGTGATAGGCCGGGCGGGAAGGAGTCAGTCAGGCAGGGGCCGTGGAGGAGACGGGCTGGGTAAGGGTTAGGGTTAGTGTCAGGGCACAAGTCACAATCGCAAAGACCTGGAAGCCACCCGAGTGCCCATCGACCCACGAGTGGGTAAATAAAATGTGGCGCGTGGACACCACGGAGTGCTATTCGGCTATGAGGAGCAGCGGTGAGGGGGCACCTCTCGTGGTTCTCCTGGCCAGAGCTGGAACCCGTTCCAGTAAGCCAAGTATCCCAAGAATGGACACACGAGCACCACGTGCTCGCGCTCACCAGCAAATGGGTACGAACCGATGGACACCTAAGTGGACACAGAGGAATCACCTTCTTCGGGTGGGTGTCGGGCGGGTGGGGGGAGGGGATGGGCATACACATCCATTAGGAATGGGGTGGGTACGCACCGACTGGGGGATGGGCGCACTTGAAGCTCTGACCCGAGGGGGGAGGCTGGGAGAGGGCAACGCACCCGACCTTAACATTGGTGCCCCCACAATATGCTGGAACAACATGAGAGGTAAATGAATAAGAACACGGGGGGGGGAGGGGGGCACGGGCAACACATGTCACCTTAATACTTGGACTCCCATCATCTGCTTGAAAAGAGAGAGAAAAGAAAATGCAATAATAGAGATAAGAGACACTTTTTAAAAATAATGAATCCGGCCGGGCGCTGTGGCTCACGCCTGTAATCCTAGCTCTTGGGAGGCCGAGGCGGGCGGATTGCTCAAGGTCAGGAGTTCAAAACCAGCCTGAGCAAGAGCGAGACCCCGTCTCTACTATAAATAGAAAGAAATTAATTGGCCAACTGATATATATATAAAAAATTAGCGGGGCATGGTGGCGCATGCCTGCAGTCCCAGCTACCCTGGAGGCTGAGGCAGAAGGATCACTGGAGCCCAGGAGTTTGAAGTTGCTGTGAGCTAGGCTAACGCCACGGCACTCACTCTAGCCTGGGCAACAAACCGAGACTCTGTCTCAAAAAAAAAAAAAAAAAAAAATGAATCCGAAGAGAAAAGTAAAAGGAGGCCTGTGGAGCAGGTCTGGGTGTGACTCCGGATCCCCGAACATCAGGTGCCACCACCAAAGATTCCTACGTGTAGCCCATAGAACCCCAAAAGCAACGGGAGGAGTTCTGGTCACATACTCCCTCAAAATGACATCCTGGCCTTCTTCTGGAACTCCCTCCCCTCTCAGACTCTCAAGGTTTCCTCCAGCGTGTCGGCTCCCACAGAGCAGACCTTTGGTCTGAGACCTGACTGTCCAGAAGCCACGCATGCTGCCGCGTGGCGGCGGTGTCACGGCTCGGGACAAGAGGAGGCCCAACGGCGCGGGCTGGGGCGCCAGGCACCGCGGCGGGCGCTGAGGGTGGGGGTCACCCCCACCCCGGGCCGCCCCCGCACTCCCAGAAACGCGACAGAACCAGAGGCAAAAAAAAAAAAGAAGAAGCCTACAGCACCCGGTATTCCCGGGCGGTCTCCCATCCAAGTTCTAACCAGGCCCGACCCTGCTTAGCTTCCGAGACCAGACGGGATCGGGCGCGTTCGGGGTGGTGTGGCCGTGGACGGCGGAGGGCGCCCCTGCCCCGCTCAAGAAGCCGAGCCTCTCTGCGCTTCCCCGCCGCCTCCTCCCGCCCCAGGCCCCGCGCCGGGTCGGGCCTGTTGAGTTCGCCGGCCGGGTCCCGCGGGCTCCGAGGGACGGGGGGTGACAGGCGGGGCGGGCAGGGAGCGGCGGGCCGGGGTTGGGGGCTGTCTCTGTACACACACACACTCACACTCACACTCACTCACTCACTCACACTCACACAAGATGCGCCTCCACGGCTGGACCCGCCCAGGTGGAGACCTTCAAGCCCCCCTCCTCTCCTCGCCTGGCCTCCTTCACCTCCCCGCCCCCCACCCCCAGCGCGCCGGGGCCGCAGACTGCGCACGGGCGGGAGGGGCGGGGCGCTCGCCCTTTGACCCCAGCCAGGGGCGGCCCTCCCCCACAACCCCTTTCAGCTGCGCCCCCCACCCTGTGGCCCGGCGGCCGCCTATTCCCCCGGGCCAGGGCTGGGGCACAGCGCACGGGGGAGGGGAGCCAGTGTATGGGGCGTCTCTCTCTCTCGGGATGTGTCCCATGGGTGGGGTGGGGTGGCGTGGTTTGTGGGGCGCTGAAGAAATCAGTCCCCTCCATCTCCTCCCTCTGGAAAACACCCAAGCCCTTGGAGAACTGCCCGCACCGCTACCGTGGGGGCCGGGACCCTCCTCTGTGTCCTCCTGTGGCCCAGTCCAAGGGGCCTGGGCCTGGCCGGGGCTGCACTGGACCCCAACCACCCTGGCGTGTGGACTCGCTAAAAATCGGCCATTAGATATTGGATTCCAGCGTCATTGAGGTCATTTCACTAATGAGTGCACCGCAAAGAGTTTCCTAATCCATCTGTGAGGGTGGCAACCGAAAGAGAATTTTAGAGCTGACAGAATAGGCGAGGAAAGGCATAGGAGATTTCCACACCCAGTAAGGAAGCCTTTCCCGAAGTGGAAGAAAGAAAGGAGCAAACAGAGACACCGGTAGCCCGCCCGGATCAGAGTCTGCCCCTGAGAGAAAGTACCCTGACCAGGTTCACCCGTGGGTGGGTCGCGAGCTAGCGGCACTCAGAAGAGCGAGGCCCGCAGTCTGTGCAGAAGACACCTGCACTCGGGTGTGTGTGGCGGCACAATTCACAAGCAGCTCCAGATGTTAAACCAAGGAGAAGCCAGGGAGTTCCCAACGCCCCAGGTGTCCTCAGCCCACGACTGGCTGCTGTGGGAATGCGAAGCCCGGCTCCTTGTCTCAGAGCGGGGCAACCAGGAGGTGTGATGTCCACCCCGGGGTTCCCAGGAGGATCAGACTGAAGCTGGGACTTGGCCTGAAAGTGTCCCCTCGCATGGCCACCCCCTTCCCCTTCCTGCTCCTCTACTCCTGGTGCCCCTCCATCCAGGGGCCAGACCTTAAAGAGTCACCCGCAAGAGAATCCTGGTCCCAAAGGAGCCTTCTGGGGGACCCCTGCTGAGAGAGGTTGTGGGCATGGCCCGCTGGGGCTCTGCCCGACCCAGGGCTGAGAGATGCAACCTCCCAGCTCTGGGTCCCTGCAGGAAGTGTTGGCAAGCACAGGGCCAGTCCTCCAAAGGCCCAGGTGCAGGGAGCCCAGGCCAAGCAGCCTGTGGAAGAAGCCACATGCTGTGCCACCCCGGGGAACACCACTGCAGGCCACGGCCCTTCCCACCTCCTCCTCCTCCTCCTCCTCCTCCTCCTCCTCCTCCTCCTCCTCCCACCCCGCCCCCGCCGCCGCCCCCACATGGCACAGGGCCCAGAGACACCTCAGACACTTGCTACCCAAAGTGCAAAGGGCATCAGTTGCTCCTCCAAACCCCCCCCCCAGCCCAGCAGACCACGTTGTCCAGCCGGCCCCCGGGCCTCCCTGGGGTGCCCAGCACAAAAGTGCAGACACCCACCGGACCCTCAATCTCAGTTTTCGGATGTTTTTGCCACTCTAAGGACCCGCAGGCCAGCTGGGCCTTCTGGCAGGACAGAGAGCCCCGGAATCCGACGTGGAGAGCTGGGTATACGTCCCCATGAGGAGGCGGTCCCCACCTCCGCGGCTATCCCCTTGCGGAGAGCGGCAGCCGCGGGGCCTCAGAGAAGACACCAGGCTGGGCCCCCACGGCACAGCGGGAGCACGTCCCCCGCAGGCCACTTAGCGACGGCGGCCAGCCGGCGGACGGTTGGGTTGCACGAGACGCTGCGGCCGCCCTGCTACCGGGTTCCTGGGAGGGCGTCCTGGAACCAGCGTCCACACCAAGCCCTTGGAAGGCCCAGGCGACGGAGGAGCCCCGTCAGGCAGGGGCCGAGGACGGTGACGGCCCGGGCGGGGACGAGCGTGTCAGGCAGGGGCAGAGGACGGTGACAGGTGATAGGCCGGGCGGGAAGGAGTCAGTCAGGCAGGGGCCGTGGAGGAGACGGGCTGGGTAAGGGTTAGGGTTAGTGTCAGGGCACAAGTCACAATCGCAAAGACCTGGAAGCCACCCGAGTGCCCATCGACCCACGAGTGGGTAAATAAAATGTGGCGCGTGGACACCACGGAGTGCTATTCGGCTATGAGGAGCAGCGGTGAGGGGGCACCTCTCGTGGTTCTCCTGGCCAGAGCTGGAACCCGTTCCAGTAAGCCAAGTATCCCAAGAATGGACACACGAGCACCACGTGCTCGCGCTCACCAGCAAATGGGTACGAACCGATGGACACCTAAGTGGACACAGAGGAATCACCTTCTTCGGGTGGGTGTCGGGCGGGTGGGGGGAGGGGATGGGCATACACATCCATTAGGAATGGGGTGGGTACGCACCGACTGGGGGATGGGCGCACTTGAAGCTCTGACCCGAGGGGGGAGGCTGGGAGAGGGCAACGCACCCGACCTTAACATTGGTGCCCCCACAATATGCTGGAACAACATGAGAGGTAAATGAATAAGAACACGGGGGGGGGAGGGGGGCACGGGCAACACATGTCACCTTAATACTTGGACTCCCATCATCTGCTTGAAAAGAGAGAGAAAAGAAAATGCAATAATAGAGATAAGAGACACTTTTTAAAAATAATGAATCCGGCCGGGCGCTGTGGCTCACGCCTGTAATCCTAGCTCTTGGGAGGCCGAGGCGGGCGGATTGCTCAAGGTCAGGAGTTCAAAACCAGCCTGAGCAAGAGCGAGACCCCGTCTCTACTATAAATAGAAAGAAATTAATTGGCCAACTGATATATATATAAAAAATTAGCGGGGCATGGTGGCGCATGCCTGCAGTCCCAGCTACCCTGGAGGCTGAGGCAGAAGGATCACTGGAGCCCAGGAGTTTGAAGTTGCTGTGAGCTAGGCTAACGCCACGGCACTCACTCTAGCCTGGGCAACAAACCGAGACTCTGTCTCAAAAAAAAAAAAAAAAAAAAAATGAATCCGAAGAGAAAAGTAAAAGGAGGCCTGTGGAGCAGGTCTGGGTGTGACTCCGGATCCCCGAACATCAGGTGCCACCACCAAAGATTCCTACGTGTAGCCCATAGAACCCCAAAAGCAACGGGAGGAGTTCTGGTCACATACTCCCTCAAAATGACATCCTGGCCTTCTTCTGGAACTCCCTCCCCTCTCAGACTCTCAAGGTTTCCTCCAGCGTGTCGGCTCCCACAGAGCAGACCTTTGGTCTGAGACCTGACTGTCCAGAAGCCACGCATGCTGCCGCGTGGCGGCGGTGTCACGGCTCGGGACAAGAGGAGGCCCAACGGCGCGGGCTGGGGCGCCAGGCACCGCGGCGGGCGCTGAGGGTGGGGGTCACCCCCACCCCGGGCCGCCCCCGCACTCCCAGAAACGCGACAGAACCAGAGGCAAAAAAAAAAAAGAAGAAGCCTACGGCACCCGGTATTCCCGGGCGGTCTCCCATCCAAGTTCTAACCAGGCCCGACCCTGCTTAGCTTCCGAGACCAGACGGGATCGGGCGCGTTCGGGGTGGTGTGGCCGTGGACGGCGGAGGGCGCCCCTGCCCCGCTCAAGAAGCCGAGCCTCTCTGCGCTTCCCCGCCGCCTCCTCCCGCCCCAGGCCCCGCGCCGGGTCGGGCCTGTTGAGTTCGCCGGCCGGGTCCCGCGGGCTCCGAGGGACGGGGGGTGACAGGCGGGGCGGGCAGGGAGCGGCGGGCCGGGGTTGGGGGCTGTCTCTGTACACACACACACTCACACTCACACTCACTCACTCACTCACACTCACACAAGATGCGCCTCCACGGCTGGACCCGCCCAGGTGGAGACCTTCAAGCCCCCCTCCTCTCCTCGCCTGGCCTCCTTCACCTCCCCGCCCCCCACCCCCAGCGCGCCGGGGCCGCAGACTGCGCACGGGCGGGAGGGGCGGGGCGCTCGCCCTTTGACCCCAGCCAGGGGCGGCCCTCCCCCACAACCCCTTTCAGCTGCGCCCCCCACCCTGTGGCCCGGCGGCCGCCTATTCCCCCGGGCCAGGGCTGGGGCACAGCGCACGGGGGAGGGGAGCCAGTGTATGGGGCGTCTCTCTCTCTCGGGATGTGTCCCATGGGTGGGGTGGGGTGGCGTGGTTTGTGGGGCGCTGAAGAAATCAGTCCCCTCCATCTCCTCCCTCTGGAAAACACCCAAGCCCTTGGAGAACTGCCCGCACCGCTACCGTGGGGGCCGGGACCCTCCTCTGTGTCCTCCTGTGGCCCAGTCCAAGGGGCCTGGGCCTGGCCGGGGCTGCACTGGACCCCAACCACCCTGGCGTGTGGACTCGCTAAAAATCGGCCATTAGATATTGGATTCCAGCGTCATTGAGGTCATTTCACTAATGAGTGCACCGCAAAGAGTTTCCTAATCCATCTGTGAGGGTGGCAACCGAAAGAGAATTTTAGAGCTGACAGAATAGGCGAGGAAAGGCATAGGAGATTTCCACACCCAGTAAGGAAGCCTTTCCCGAAGTGGAAGAAAGAAAGGAGCAAACAGAGACACCGGTAGCCCGCCCGGATCAGAGTCTGCCCCTGAGAGAAAGTACCCTGACCAGGTTCACCAGTGGGTGGGTCGCGAGCTAGCGGCACTCAGAAGAGCGAGGCCCGCAGTCTGTGCAGAAGACACCTGCACTCGGGTGTGTGTGGCGGCACAATTCACAAGCAGCTCCAGATGTTAAACCAAGGAGAAGCCAGGGAGTTCCCAACGCCCCAGGTGTCCTCAGCCCACGACTGGCTGCTGTGGGAATGCGAAGCCCGGCTCCTTGTCTCAGAGCGGGGCAACCAGGAGGTGTGATGTCCACCCCGGGGTTCCCAGGAGGATCAGACTGAAGCTGGGACTTGGCCTGAAAGTGTCCCCTCGCATGGCCACCCCCTTCCCCTTCCTGCTCCTCTACTCCTGGTGCCCCTCCATCCAGGGGCCAGACCTTAAAGAGTCACCCGCAAGAGAATCCTGGTCCCAAAGGAGCCTTCTGGGGGACCCCTGCTGAGAGAGGTTGTGGGCATGGCCCGCTGGGGCTCTGCCCGACCCAGGGCTGAGAGATGCAACCTCCCAGCTCTGGGTCCCTGCAGGAAGTGTTGGCAAGCACAGGGCCAGTCCTCCAAAGGCCCAGGTGCAGGGAGCCCAGGCCAAGCATCCCGTGGAAGAAGCCACATGCTATGCCACCCCGGGGAACACCACTGCAGGCCACGGCCCTTCCCACCTCCTCCTCCTCCTCCTCCTCCTCCTCCTCCTCCTCCCACCCCGCCCCCGCCCCCACATGGCACAGGGCCCAGAGACACCTCAGACACTTGCTACCCAAAGTGCAAAGGGCATCAGTTGCTCCTCCAAACCCCCCCCCCAGCCCAGCAGACCACGTTGTCCAGCCGGCCCCCGGGCCTCCCTGGGGTGCCCAGCACAAAAGTGCAGACACCCACCGGACCCTCAATCTCAGTTTTCGGATGTTTTTGCCACTCTAAGGACCCGCAGGCCAGCTGGGCCTTCTGGCAGGACAGAGAGCCCCGGAATCCGACGTGGAGAGCTGGGTGTACGTCCCCATGAGGAGGCGGTCCCCACCTCCGCGGCTATCCCCTTGCGGGGAGCGGCAGCCGCGGGGCCTCAGAGAAGACACCAGGCTGGGCCCCCACGGCACAGCGGGAGCACGTCCCCCGCAGGCCACTTAGCGACGGCGGCCAGCCGGCGGACGGTTGGGTTGCACGAGACGCTGCGGCCGCCCTGCTACCGGGTTCCTGGGAGGGCGTCCTGGAACCAGCGTCCACACCAAGCCCTTGGAAGGCCCAGGCGACGGAGGAGCCCCGTCAGGCAGGGGCCGAGGACGGTGACGGCCCGGGCGGGGACGAGCGTGTCAGGCAGGGGCAGAGGACGGTGACAGGTGATAGGCCGGGCGGGAAGGAGTCAGTCAGGCAGGGGCCGTGGAGGAGACGGGCTGGGTAAGGGTTAGGGTTAGTGTCAGGGCACAAGTCACAATCGCAAAGACCTGGAAGCCACCCGAGTGCCCATCGACCCACGAGTGGGTAAATAAAATGTGGCGCGTGGACACCACGGAGTGCTATTCGGCTATGAGGAGCAGCGGTGAGGGGGCACCTCTCGTGGTTCTCCTGGCCAGAGCTGGAACCCGTTCCAGTAAGCCAAGTATCCCAAGAATGGACACACGAGCACCACGTGCTCGCGCTCACCAGCAAATGGGTACGAACCGATGGACACCTAAGTGGACACAGAGGAATCACCTTCTTCGGGTGGGTGTCGGGCGGGTGGGGGGAGGGGATGGGCATACACATCCATTAGGAATGGGGTGGGTACGCACCGACTGGGGGATGGGCGCACTTGAAGCTCTGACCCGAGGGGGGAGGCTGGGAGAGGGCAACGCACCCGACCTTAACATTGGTGCCCCCACAATATGCTGGAACAACATGAGAGGTAAATGAATAAGAACACGGGGGGGGAGGGGGGCACGGGCAACACATGTCACCTTAATACTTGGACTCCCATCATCTGCTTGAAAAGAGAGAGAAAAGAAAATGCAATAATAGAGATAAGAGACACTTTTTAAAAATAATGAATCCGGCCGGGCGCTGTGGCTCACGCCTGTAATCCTAGCTCTTGGGAGGCCGAGGCGGGCGGATTGCTCAAGGTCAGGAGTTCAAAACCAGCCTGAGCAAGAGCGAGACCCCGTCTCTACTATAAATAGAAAGAAATTAATTGGCCAACTGATATATATATAAAAAATTAGCGGGGCATGGTGGCGCATGCCTGCAGTCCCAGCTACCCTGGAGGCTGAGGCAGAAGGATCACTCGAGCCCAGGAGTTTGAAGTTGCTGTGAGCTAGGCTGACGCCACGGCACTCACTCTAGCCTGGGCAACAAACCGAGACTCTGTCTCAAAAAAAAAAAAAAAAAAAATGAATCCGAAGAGAAAAGTAAAAGGAGGCCTGTGGAGCAGGTCTGGGTGTGACTCCGGATCCCCGAACATCAGGTGCCACCACCAAAGATTCCTACGTGTAGCCCATAGAACCCCAAAAGCAACGGGAGGAGTTCTGGTCACATACTCCCTCAAAATGACATCCTGGCCTTCTTCTGGAACTCCCTCCCCTCTCAGACTCTCAAGGTTTCCTCCAGCGTGTCGGCTCCCACAGAGCAGACCTTTGGTCTGAGACCTGACTGTCCAGAAGCCACGCATGCTGCCGCGTGGCGGCGGTGTCACGGCTCGGGACAAGAGGAGGCCCAACGGCGCGGGCTGGGGCGCCAGGCACCGCGGCGGGCGCTGAGGGTGGGGGTCACCCCCACCCCGGGCCGCCCCCGCACTCCCAGAAACGCGACAGAACCAGAGGCAAAAAAAAAAAAGAAGAAGCCTACGGCACCCGGTATTCCCGGGCGGTCTCCCATCCAAGTTCTAACCAGGCCCGACCCTGCTTAGCTTCCGAGACCAGACGGGATCGGGCGCGTTCGGGGTGGTGTGGCCGTGGACGGCGGAGGGCGCCCCTGCCCCGCTCAAGAAGCCGAGCCTCTCTGCGCTTCCCCGCCGCCTCCTCCCGCCCCAGGCCCCGCGCCGGGTCGGGCCTGTTGAGTTCGCCGGCCGGGTCCCGCGGGCTCCGAGGGACGGGGGGTGACAGGCGGGGCGGGCAGGGAGCGGCGGGCCGGGGTTGGGGGCTGTCTCTGTACACACACACACTCACACTCACACTCACTCACTCACTCACACTCACACAAGATGCGCCTCCACGGCTGGACCCGCCCAGGTGGAGACCTTCAAGCCCCCCTCCTCTCCTCGCCTGGCCTCCTTCACCTCCCCGCCCCCCACCCCCAGCGCGCCGGGGCCGCAGACTGCGCACGGGCGGGAGGGGCGGGGCGCTCGCCCTTTGACCCCAGCCAGGGGCGGCCCTCCCCCACAACCCCTTTCAGCTGCGCCCCCCACCCTGTGGCCCGGCGGCCGCCTATTCCCCCGGGCCAGGGCTGGGGCACAGCGCACGGGGGAGGGGAGCCAGTGTATGGGGCGTCTCTCTCTCTCGGGATGTGTCCCATGGGTGGGGTGGGGTGGCGTGGTTTGTGGGGCGCTGAAGAAATCAGTCCCCTCCATCTCCTCCCTCTGGAAAACACCCAAGCCCTTGGAGAACTGCCCGCACCGCTACCGTGGGGGCCGGGACCCTCCTCTGTGTCCTCCTGTGGCCCAGTCCAAGGGGCCTGGGCCTGGCCGGGGCTGCACTGGACCCCAACCACCCTGGCGTGTGGACTCGCTAAAAATCGGCCATTAGATATTGGATTCCAGCGTCATTGAGGTCATTTCACTAATGAGTGCACCGCAAAGAGTTTCCTAATCCATCTGTGAGGGTGGCAACCGAAAGAGAATTTTAGAGCTGACAGAATAGGCGAGGAAAGGCATAGGAGATTTCCACACCCAGTAAGGAAGCCTTTCCCGAAGTGGAAGAAAGAAAGGAGCAAACAGAGACACCGGTAGCCCGCCCGGATCAGAGTCTGCCCCTGAGAGAAAGTACCCTGACCAGGTTCACCAGTGGGTGGGTCGCGAGCTAGCGGCACTCAGAAGAGCGAGGCCCGCAGTCTGTGCAGAAGACACCTGCACTCGGGTGTGTGTGGCGGCACAATTCACAAGCAGCTCCAGATGTTAAACCAAGGAGAAGCCAGGGAGTTCCCAACGCCCCAGGTGTCCTCAGCCCACGACTGGCTGCTGTGGGAATGCGAAGCCCGGCTCCTTGTCTCAGAGCGGGGCAACCAGGAGGTGTGATGTCCACCCCGGGGTTCCCAGGAGGATCAGACTGAAGCTGGGACTTGGCCTGAAAGTGTCCCCTCGCATGGCCACCCCCTTCCCCTTCCTGCTCCTCTACTCCTGGTGCCCCTCCATCCAGGGGCCAGACCTTAAAGAGTCACCCGCAAGAGAATCCTGGTCCCAAAGGAGCCTTCTGGGGGACCCCTGCTGAGAGAGGTTGTGGGCATGGCCCGCTGGGGCTCTGCCCGACCCAGGGCTGAGAGATGCAACCTCCCAGCTCTGGGTCCCTGCAGGAAGTGTTGGCAAGCACAGGGCCAGTCCTCCAAAGGCCCAGGTGCAGGGAGCCCAGGCCAAGCATCCCGTGGAAGAAGCCACATGCTATGCCACCCCGGGGAACACCACTGCAGGCCACGGCCCTTCCCACCTCCTCCTCCTCCTCCTCCTCCTCCTCCTCCTCCTCCCACCCCGCCCCCGCCCCCACATGGCACAGGGCCCAGAGACACCTCAGACACTTGCTACCCAAAGTGCAAAGGGCATCAGTTGCTCCTCCAAACCCCCCCCCCAGCCCAGCAGACCACGTTGTCCAGCCAGCCCCCGGGCCTCCCTGGGGTGCCCAGCACAAAAGTGCAGACACCCACCGGACCCTCAATCTCAGTTTTCGGATGTTTTTGCCACTCTAAGGACCCGCAGGCCAGCTGGGCCTTCTGGCAGGACAGAGAGCCCCGGAATCCGACGTGGAGAGCTGGGTGTACGTCCCCATGAGGAGGCGGTCCCCACCTCCGCGGCTATCCCCTTGCGGGGAGCGGCAGCCGCGGGGCCTCAGAGAAGACACCAGGCTGGGCCCCCACGGCACAGCGGGAGCACGTCCCCCGCAGGCCACTTAGCGACGGCGGCCAGCCGGCGGACGGTTGGGTTGCACGAGACGCTGCGGCCGCCCTGCTACCGGGTTCCTGGGAGGGCGTCCTGGAACCAGCGTCCACACCAAGCCCTTGGAAGGCCCAGGCGACGGAGGAGCCCCGTCAGGCAGGGGCCGAGGACGGTGACGGCCCGGGCGGGGACGAGCGTGTCAGGCAGGGGCAGAGGACGGTGACAGGTGATAGGCCGGGCGGGAAGGAGTCAGTCAGGCAGGGGCCGTGGAGGAGACGGGCTGGGTAAGGGTTAGGGTTAGTGTCAGGGCACAAGTCACAATCGCAAAGACCTGGAAGCCACCCGAGTGCCCATCGACCCACGAGTGGGTAAATAAAATGTGGCGCGTGGACACCACGGAGTGCTATTCGGCTATGAGGAGCAGCGGTGAGGGGGCACCTCTCGTGGTTCTCCTGGCCAGAGCTGGAACCCGTTCCAGTAAGCCAAGTATCCCAAGAATGGACACACGAGCACCACGTGCTCGCGCTCACCAGCAAATGGGTACGAACCGATGGACACCTAAGTGGACACAGAGGAATCACCTTCTTCGGGTGGGTGTCGGGCGGGTGGGGGGAGGGGATGGGCATACACATCCATTAGGAATGGGGTGGGTACGCACCGACTGGGGGATGGGCGCACTTGAAGCTCTGACCCGAGGGGGGAGGCTGGGAGAGGGCAACGCACCCGACCTTAACATTGGTGCCCCCACAATATGCTGGAACAACATGAGAGGTAAATGAATAAGAACACGGGGGGGGAGGGGGGCACGGGCAACACATGTCACCTTAATACTTGGACTCCCATCATCTGCTTGAAAAGAGAGAGAAAAGAAAATGCAATAATAGAGATAAGAGACACTTTTTAAAAATAATGAATCCGGCCGGGCGCTGTGGCTCACGCCTGTAATCCTAGCTCTTGGGAGGCCGAGGCGGGCGGATTGCTCAAGGTCAGGAGTTCAAAACCAGCCTGAGCAAGAGCGAGACCCCGTCTCTACTATAAATAGAAAGAAATTAATTGGCCAACTGATATATATATAAAAAATTAGCGGGGCATGGTGGCGCATGCCTGCAGTCCCAGCTACCCTGGAGGCTGAGGCAGAAGGATCACTCGAGCCCAGGAGTTTGAAGTTGCTGTGAGCTAGGCTGACGCCACGGCACTCACTCTAGCCTGGGCAACAAACCGAGACTCTGTCTCAAAAAAAAAAAAAAAAAAAAATGAATCCGAAGAGAAAAGTAAAAGGAGGCCTGTGGAGCAGGTCTGGGTGTGACTCCGGATCCCCGAACATCAGGTGCCACCACCAAAGATTCCTACGTGTAGCCCATAGAACCCCAAAAGCAACGGGAGGAGTTCTGGTCACATACTCCCTCAAAATGACATCCTGGCCTTCTTCTGGAACTCCCTCCCCTCTCAGACTCTCAAGGTTTCCTCCAGCGTGTCGGCTCCCACAGAGCAGACCTTTGGTCTGAGACCTGACTGTCCAGAAGCCACGCATGCTGCCGCGTGGCGGCGGTGTCACGGCTCGGGACAAGAGGAGGCCCAACGGCGCGGGCTGGGGCGCCAGGCACCGCGGCGGGCGCTGAGGGTGGGGGTCACCCCCACCCCGGGCCGCCCCCGCACTCCCAGAAACGCGACAGAACCAGAGGCAAAAAAAAAAAAGAAGAAGCCTACGGCACCCGGTATTCCCGGGCGGTCTCCCATCCAAGTTCTAACCAGGCCCGACCCTGCTTAGCTTCCGAGACCAGACGGGATCGGGCGCGTTCGGGGTGGTGTGGCCGTGGACGGCGGAGGGCGCCCCTGCCCCGCTCAAGAAGCCGAGCCTCTCTGCGCTTCCCCGCCGCCTCCTCCCGCCCCAGGCCCCGCGCCGGGTCGGGCCTGTTGAGTTCGCCGGCCGGGTCCCGCGGGCTCCGAGGGACGGGGGGTGACAGGCGGGGCGGGCAGGGAGCGGCGGGCCGGGGTTGGGGGCTGTCTCTGTACACACACACACTCACACTCACACTCACTCACTCACTCACACTCACACAAGATGCGCCTCCACGGCTGGACCCGCCCAGGTGGAGACCTTCAAGCCCCCCTCCTCTCCTCGCCTGGCCTCCTTCACCTCCCCGCCCCCCACCCCCAGCGCGCCGGGGCCGCAGACTGCGCACGGGCGGGAGGGGCGGGGCGCTCGCCCTTTGACCCCAGCCAGGGGCGGCCCTCCCCCACAACCCCTTTCAGCTGCGCCCCCCACCCTGTGGCCCGGCGGCCGCCTATTCCCCCGGGCCAGGGCTGGGGCACAGCGCACGGGGGAGGGGAGCCAGTGTATGGGGCGTCTCTCTCTCTCGGGATGTGTCCCATGGGTGGGGTGGGGTGGCGTGGTTTGTGGGGCGCTGAAGAAATCAGTCCCCTCCATCTCCTCCCTCTGGAAAACACCCAAGCCCTTGGAGAACTGCCCGCACCGCTACCGTGGGGGCCGGGACCCTCCTCTGTGTCCTCCTGTGGCCCAGTCCAAGGGGCCTGGGCCTGGCCGGGGCTGCACTGGACCCCAACCACCCTGGCGTGTGGACTCGCTAAAAATCGGCCATTAGATATTGGATTCCAGCGTCATTGAGGTCATTTCACTAATGAGTGCACCGCAAAGAGTTTCCTAATCCATCTGTGAGGGTGGCAACCGAAAGAGAATTTTAGAGCTGACAGAATAGGCGAGGAAAGGCATAGGAGATTTCCACACCCAGTAAGGAAGCCTTTCCCGAAGTGGAAGAAAGAAAGGAGCAAACAGAGACACCGGTAGCCCGCCCGGATCAGAGTCTGCCCCTGAGAGAAAGTACCCTGACCAGGTTCACCAGTGGGTGGGTCGCGAGCTAGCGGCACTCAGAAGAGCGAGGCCCGCAGTCTGTGCAGAAGACACCTGCACTCGGGTGTGTGTGGCGGCACAATTCACAAGCAGCTCCAGATGTTAAACCAAGGAGAAGCCAGGGAGTTCCCAACGCCCCAGGTGTCCTCAGCCCACGACTGGCTGCTGTGGGAATGCGAAGCCCGGCTCCTTGTCTCAGAGCGGGGCAACCAGGAGGTGTGATGTCCACCCCGGGGTTCCCAGGAGGATCAGACTGAAGCTGGGACTTGGCCTGAAAGTGTCCCCTCGCATGGCCACCCCCTTCCCCTTCCTGCTCCTCTACTCCTGGTGCCCCTCCATCCAGGGGCCAGACCTTAAAGAGTCACCCGCAAGAGAATCCTGGTCCCAAAGGAGCCTTCTGGGGGACCCCTGCTGAGAGAGGTTGTGGGCATGGCCCGCTGGGGCTCTGCCCGACCCAGGGCTGAGAGATGCAACCTCCCAGCTCTGGGTCCCTGCAGGAAGTGTTGGCAAGCACAGGGCCAGTCCTCCAAAGGCCCAGGTGCAGGGAGCCCAGGCCAAGCATCCCGTGGAAGAAGCCACATGCTATGCCACCCCGGGGAACACCACTGCAGGCCACGGCCCTTCCCACCTCCTCCTCCTCCTCCTCCTCCTCCTCCTCCTCCTCCCACCCCGCCCCCGCCCCCACATGGCACAGGGCCCAGAGACACCTCAGACACTTGCTACCCAAAGTGCAAAGGGCATCAGTTGCTCCTCCAAACCCCCCCCCCAGCCCAGCAGACCACGTTGTCCAGCCAGCCCCCGGGCCTCCCTGGGGTGCCCAGCACAAAAGTGCAGACACCCACCGGACCCTCAATCTCAGTTTTCGGATGTTTTTGCCACTCTAAGGACCCGCAGGCCAGCTGGGCCTTCTGGCAGGACAGAGAGCCCCGGAATCCGACGTGGAGAGCTGGGTGTACGTCCCCATGAGGAGGCGGTCCCCACCTCCGCGGCTATCCCCTTGCGGGGAGCGGCAGCCGCGGGGCCTCAGAGAAGACACCAGGCTGGGCCCCCACGGCACAGCGGGAGCACGTCCCCCGCAGGCCACTTAGCGAAGGCGGCCAGCCGGCGGACGGTTGGGTTGCACGAGACGCTGCGGCCGCCCTGCTACCGGGTTCCTGGGAGGGCGTCCTGGAACCAGCGTCCACACCAAGCCCTTGGAAGGCCCAGGCGACGGAGGAGCCCCGTCAGGCAGGGGCCGAGGACGGTGACGGCCCGGGCGGGGACGAGCGTGTCAGGCAGGGGCAGAGGACGGTGACAGGTGATAGGCCGGGCGGGAAGGAGTCAGTCAGGCAGGGGCCGTGGAGGAGACGGGCTGGGTAAGGGTTAGGGTTAGTGTCAGGGCACAAGTCACAATCGCAAAGACCTGGAAGCCACCCGAGTGCCCATCGACCCACGAGTGGGTAAATAAAATGTGGCGCGTGGACACCACGGAGTGCTATTCGGCTATGAGGAGCAGCGGTGAGGGGGCACCTCTCGTGGTTCTCCTGGCCAGAGCTGGAACCCGTTCCAGTAAGCCAAGTATCCCAAGAATGGACACACGAGCACCACGTGCTCGCGCTCACCAGCAAATGGGTACGAACCGATGGACACCTAAGTGGACACAGAGGAATCACCTTCTTCGGGTGGGTGTCGGGCGGGTGGGGGGAGGGGATGGGCATACACATCCATTAGGAATGGGGTGGGTACGCACCGACTGGGGGATGGGCGCACTTGAAGCTCTGACCCGAGGGGGGAGGCTGGGAGAGGGCAACGCACCCGACCTTAACATTGGTGCCCCCACAATATGCTGGAACAACATGAGAGGTAAATGAATAAGAACACGGGGGGGGGAGGGGGGCACGGGCAACACATGTCACCTTAATACTTGGACTCCCATCATCTGCTTGAAAAGAGAGAGAAAAGAAAATGCAATAATAGAGATAAGAGACACTTTTTAAAAATAATGAATCCGGCCGGGCGCTGTGGCTCACGCCTGTAATCCTAGCTCTTGGGAGGCCGAGGCGGGCGGATTGCTCAAGGTCAGGAGTTCAAAACCAGCCTGAGCAAGAGCGAGACCCCGTCTCTACTATAAATAGAAAGAAATTAATTGGCCAACTGATATATATATAAAAAATTAGCGGGGCATGGTGGCGCATGCCTGCAGTCCCAGCTACCCTGGAGGCTGAGGCAGAAGGATCACTCGAGCCCAGGAGTTTGAAGTTGCTGTGAGCTAGGCTGACGCCACGGCACTCACTCTAGCCTGGGCAACAAACCGAGACTCTGTCTCAAAAAAAAAAAAAAAAAAAAAATGAATCCGAAGAGAAAAGTAAAAGGAGGCCTGTGGAGCAGGTCTGGGTGTGACTCCGGATCCCCGAACATCAGGTGCCACCACCAAAGATTCCTACGTGTAGCCCATAGAACCCCAAAAGCAACGGGAGGAGTTCTGGTCACATACTCCCTCAAAATGACATCCTGGCCTTCTTCTGGAACTCCCTCCCCTCTCAGACTCTCAAGGTTTCCTCCAGCGTGTCGGCTCCCACAGAGCAGACCTTTGGTCTGAGACCTGACTGTCCAGAAGCCACGCATGCTGCCGCGTGGCGGCGGTGTCACGGCTCGGGACAAGAGGAGGCCCAACGGCGCGGGCTGGGGCGCCAGGCACCGCGGCGGGCGCTGAGGGTGGGGGTCACCCCCACCCCGGGCCGCCCCCGCACTCCCAGAAACGCGACAGAACCAGAGGCAAAAAAAAAAAAGAAGAAGCCTACGGCACCCGGTATTCCCGGGCGGTCTCCCATCCAAGTTCTAACCAGGCCCGACCCTGCTTAGCTTCCGAGACCAGACGGGATCGGGCGCGTTCGGGGTGGTGTGGCCGTGGACGGCGGAGGGCGCCCCTGCCCCGCTCAAGAAGCCGAGCCTCTCTGCGCTTCCCCGCCGCCTCCTCCCGCCCCAGGCCCCGCGCCGGGTCGGGCCTGTTGAGTTCGCCGGCCGGGTCCCGCGGGCTCCGAGGGACGGGGGGTGACAGGCGGGGCGGGCAGGGAGCGGCGGGCCGGGGTTGGGGGCTGTCTCTGTACACACACACACTCACACTCACACTCACTCACTCACTCACACTCACACAAGATGCGCCTCCACGGCTGGACCCGCCAAGGTGGAGACCTTCAAGCCCCCCTCCTCTCCTCGCCTGGCCTCCTTCACCTCCCCGCCCCCCACCCCCAGCGCGCCGGGGCCGCAGACTGCGCACGGGCGGGAGGGGCGGGGCGCTCGCCCTTTGACCCCAGCCAGGGGCGGCCCTCCCCCACAACCCCTTTCAGCTGCGCCCCCCACCCTGTGGCCCGGCGGCCGCCTATTCCCCCGGGCCAGGGCTGGGGCACAGCGCACGGGGGAGGGGAGCCAGTGTATGGGGCGTCTCTCTCTCTCGGGATGTGTCCCATGGGTGGGGTGGGGTGGCGTGGTTTGTGGGGCGCTGAAGAAATCAGTCCCCTCCATCTCCTCCCTCTGGAAAACACCCAAGCCCTTGGAGAACTGCCCGCACCGCTACCGTGGGGGCCGGGACCCTCCTCTGTGTCCTCCTGTGGCCCAGTCCAAGGGGCCTGGGCCTGGCCGGGGCTGCACTGGACCCCAACCACCCTGGCGTGTGGACTCGCTAAAAATCGGCCATTAGATATTGGATTCCAGCGTCATTGAGGTCATTTCACTAATGAGTGCACCGCAAAGAGTTTCCTAATCCATCTGTGAGGGTGGCAACCGAAAGAGAATTTTAGAGCTGACAGAATAGGCGAGGAAAGGCATAGGAGATTTCCACACCCAGTAAGGAAGCCTTTCCCGAAGTGGAAGAAAGAAAGGAGCAAACAGAGACACCGGTAGCCCGCCCGGATCAGAGTCTGCCCCTGAGAGAAAGTACCCTGACCAGGTTCACCAGTGGGTGGGTCGCGAGCTAGCGGCACTCAGAAGAGCGAGGCCCGCAGTCTGTGCAGAAGACACCTGCACTCGGGTGTGTGTGGCGGCACAATTCACAAGCAGCTCCAGATGTTAAACCAAGGAGAAGCCAGGGAGTTCCCAACGCCCCAGGTGTCCTCAGCCCACGACTGGCTGCTGTGGGAATGCGAAGCCCGGCTCCTTGTCTCAGAGCGGGGCAACCAGGAGGTGTGATGTCCACCCCGGGGTTCCCAGGAGGATCAGACTGAAGCTGGGACTTGGCCTGAAAGTGTCCCCTCGCATGGCCACCCCCTTCCCCTTCCTGCTCCTCTACTCCTGGTGCCCCTCCATCCAGGGGCCAGACCTTAAAGAGTCACCCGCAAGAGAATCCTGGTCCCAAAGGAGCCTTCTGGGGGACCCCTGCTGAGAGAGGTTGTGGGCATGGCCCGCTGGGGCTCTGCCCGACCCAGGGCTGAGAGATGCAACCTCCCAGCTCTGGGTCCCTGCAGGAAGTGTTGGCAAGCACAGGGCCAGTCCTCCAAAGGCCCAGGTGCAGGGAGCCCAGGCCAAGCAGCCTGTGGAAGAAGCCACATGCTGTGCCACCCCGGGGAACACCACTGCAGGCCACGGCCCTTCCCACCTCCTCCTCCTCCTCCTCCTCCTCCTCCTCCTCCTCCCACCCCGCCCCCGCCCCCACATGGCACAGGGCCCAGAGACACCTCAGACACTTGCTACCCAAAGTGCAAAGGGCATCAGTTGCTCCTCCAAACCCCCCCCCCAGCCCAGCAGACCACGTTGTCCAGCCAGCCCCCGGGCCTCCCTGGGGTGCCCAGCACAAAAGTGCAGACACCCACCGGACCCTCAATCTCAGTTTTCGGATGTTTTTGCCACTCTAAGGACCCGCAGGCCAGCTGGGCCTTCTGGCAGGACAGAGAGCCCCGGAATCCGACGTGGAGAGCTGGGTATACGTCCCCATGAGGAGGCGGTCCCCACCTCCGCGGCTATCCCCTTGCGGGGAGCGGCAGCCGCGGGGCCTCAGAGAAGACACCAGGCTGGGCCCCCACGGCACAGCGGGAGCACGTCCCCCGCAGGCCACTTAGCGACGGCGGCCAGCCGGCGGACGGTTGGGTTGCACGAGACGCTGCGGCCGCCCTGCTACCGGGTTCCTGGGAGGGCGTCCTGGAACCAGCGTCCACACCAAGCCCTTGGAAGGCCCAGGCGACGGAGGAGCCCCGTCAGGCAGGGGCCGAGGACGGTGACGGCCCGGGCGGGGACGAGCGTGTCAGGCAGGGGCAGAGGACGGTGACAGGTGATAGGCCGGGCGGGAAGGAGTCAGTCAGGCAGGGGCCGTGGAGGAGACGGGCTGGGTAAGGGTTAGGGTTAGTGTCAGGGCACAAGTCACAATCGCAAAGACCTGGAAGCCACCCGAGTGCCCATCGACCCACGAGTGGGTAAATAAAATGTGGCGCGTGGACACCACGGAGTGCTATTCGGCTATGAGGAGCAGCGGTGAGGGGGCACCTCTCGTGGTTCTCCTGGCCAGAGCTGGAACCCGTTCCAGTAAGCCAAGTATCCCAAGAATGGACACACGAGCACCACGTGCTCGCGCTCACCAGCAAATGGGTACGAACCGATGGACACCTAAGTGGACACAGAGGAATCACCTTCTTCGGGTGGGTGTCGGGCGGGTGGGGGGAGGGGATGGGCATACACATCCATTAGGAATGGGGTGGGTACGCACCGACTGGGGGATGGGCGCACTTGAAGCTCTGACCCGAGGGGGGAGGCTGGGAGAGGGCAACGCACCCGACCTTAACATTGGTGCCCCCACAATATGCTGGAACAACATGAGAGGTAAATGAATAAGAACACGGGGGGGGGAGGGGGGCACGGGCAACACATGTCACCTTAATACTTGGACTCCCATCATCTGCTTGAAAAGAGAGAGAAAAGAAAATGCAATAATAGAGATAAGAGACACTTTTTAAAAATAATGAATCCGGCCGGGCGCTGTGGCTCACGCCTGTAATCCTAGCTCTTGGGAGGCCGAGGCGGGCGGATTGCTCAAGGTCAGGAGTTCAAAACCAGCCTGAGCAAGAGCGAGACCCCGTCTCTACTATAAATAGAAAGAAATTAATTGGCCAACTGATATATATATAAAAAATTAGCGGGGCATGGTGGCGCATGCCTGCAGTCCCAGCTACCCTGGAGGCTGAGGCAGAAGGATCACTCGAGCCCAGGAGTTTGAAGTTGCTGTGAGCTAGGCTGACGCCACGGCACTCACTCTAGCCTGGGCAACAAACCGAGACTCTGTCTCAAAAAAAAAAAAAAAAAAATGAATCCGAAGAGAAAAGTAAAAGGAGGCCTGTGGAGCAGGTCTGGGTGTGACTCCGGATCCCCGAACATCAGGTGCCACCACCAAAGATTCCTACGTGTAGCCCATAGAACCCCAAAAGCAACGGGAGGAGTTCTGGTCACATACTCCCTCAAAATGACATCCTGGCCTTCTTCTGGAACTCCCTCCCCTCTCAGACTCTCAAGGTTTCCTCCAGCGTGTCGGCTCCCACAGAGCAGACCTTTGGTCTGAGACCTGACTGTCCAGAAGCCACGCATGCTGCCGCGTGGCGGCGGTGTCACGGCTCGGGACAAGAGGAGGCCCAACGGTGCGGGCTGGGGCGCCAGGCACCGCGGCGGGCGCTGAGGGTGGGGGTCACCCCCACCCCGGGCCGCCCCCGCACTCCCAGAAACGCGACAGAACCAGAGGCAAAAAAAGAAAAGAAGAAGCCTACGGCACCCGGTATACACCGGGCGGTCTCCCATCCAAGTTCTAACCAGGCCCGACCCTGCTTAGCTTCCGAGACCAGACGGGATCGGGCGCGTTCGGGGTGGTGTGGCCGTGGACGGCGGAGGGCGCCCCTGCCCCGCTCAAGAAGCCGAGCCTCTCTGCGCTTCCCCGCCGCCTCCTCCCGCCCCAGGCCCCGCGCCGGGTCGGGCCTGTTGAGTTCGCCGGCCGGGTCCCGCGGGCTCCGAGGGACGGGGGGTGACAGGCGGGGCGGGCAGGGAGCGGCGGGCCGGGGTTGGGGGCTGTCTCTGTACACACACACACTCACACTCACACTCACTCACTCACTCACACTCACACAAGATGCGCCTCCACGGCTGGACCCGCCAAGGTGGAGACCTTCAAGCCCCCCTCCTCTCCTCGCCTGGCCTCCTTCACCTCCCCGCCCCCCACCCCCAGCGCGCCGGGGCCGCAGACTGCGCACGGGCGGGAGGGGCGGGGCGCTCGCCCTTTGACCCCAGCCAGGGGCGGCCCTCCCCCACAACCCCTTTCAGCTGCGCCCCCCACCCTGTGGCCCGGCGGCCGCCTATTCCCCCGGGCCAGGGCTGGGGCACAGCGCACGGGGGAGGGGAGCCAGTGTATGGGGCGTCTCTCTCTCTCGGGATGTGTCCCATGGGTGGGGTGGTGTGGTTTGTGGGGCGCGGAAGAAATCAGTCCCCTCCATCTCCTCCCTCTGGAAAACACCCAAGCCCTTGGAGAACTGCCCGCACCGCTACCGTGGGGGCCGGGACCCTCCTCTGTGTCCTCCTGTGGCCCAGTCCAAGGGGCCTGGGCCTGGCCGGGGCTGCACTGGACCCCAACCACCCTGGCGTGTGGACTCGCTAAAAATCGGCCATTAGATATTGGATTCCAGCGTCATTGAGGTCATTTCACTAATGAGTGCACCGCAAAGAGTTTCCTAATCCATCTGTGAGGGTGGCAACCGAAAGAGAATTTTAGAGCTGACAGAATAGGCGAGGAAAGGCATAGGAGATTTCCACACCCAGTAAGGAAGCCTTTCCCGAAGTGGAAGAAAGAAAGGAGCAAACAGAGACACCGGTAGCCCGCCCGGATCAGAGTCTGCCCCTGAGAGAAAGTACCCTGACCAGGTTCACCCGTGGGTGGGTCGCGAGCTAGCGGCACTCAGAAGAGCGAGGCCCGCAGTCTGTGCAGAAGACACCTGCACTCGGGTGTGTGTGGCGGCACAATTCACAAGCAGCTCCAGATGTTAAACCAAGGAGAAGCCAGGGAGTTCCCAACGCCCCAGGTGTCCTCAGCCCACGACTGGCTGCTGTGGGAATGCGAAGCCCGGCTCCTTGTCTCAGAGCGGGGCAACCAGGAGGTGTGATGTCCACCCCGGGGTTCCCAGGAGGATCAGACTGAAGCTGGGACTTGGCCTGAAAGTGTCCCCTCGCATGGCCACCCCCTTCCCCTTCCTGCTCCTCTACTCCTGGTGCCCCTCCATCCAGGGGCCAGACCTTAAAGAGTCACCCGCAAGAGAATCCTGGTCCCAAAGGAGCCTTCTGGGGGACCCCTGCTGAGAGAGGTTGTGGGCATGGCCCGCTGGGGCTCTGCCCGACCCAGGGCTGAGAGATGCAACCTCCCAGCTCTGGGTCCCTGCAGGAAGTGTTGGCAAGCACAGGGCCAGTCCTCCAAAGGCCCAGGTGCAGGGAGCCCAGGCCAAGCAGCCTGTGGAAGAAGCCACATGCTGTGCCACCCCGGGGAACACCACTGCAGGCCACGGCCCTTCCCACCTCCTCCTCCTCCTCCTCCTCCTCCTCCTCCTCCTCCTCCTCCTCCTCCCACCCCGCCCCCGCCCCCGCCCCCACATGGCACAGGGCCCAGAGACACCTCAGACACTTGCTACCCAAAGTGCAAAGGGCATCAGTTGCTCCTCCAAACCCCCCCCCCCAGCCCAGCAGACCACGTTGTCCAGCCAGCCCCCGGGCCTCCCTGGGGTGCCCAGCACAAAAGTGCAGACACCCACCGGACCCTCAATCTCAGTTTTCGGATGTTTTTGCCACTCTAAGGACCCGCAGGCCAGCTGGGCCTTCTGGCAGGACAGAGAGCCCCGGAATCCGACGTGGAGAGCTGGGTATACGTCCCCATGAGGAGGCGGTCCCCACCTCCTCGGCTATCCCCTTGCGGGGAGCGGCAGCCGCGGGGCCTCAGAGAAGACACCAGGCTGGGCCCCCACGGCACAGCGGGAGCACGTCCCCCGCAGGCCACTTAGCGAAGGCGGCCAGCCGGCGGACGGTTGGGTTGCACGAGACGCTGCGGCCGCCCTGCTACCGGGTTCCTGGGAGGGCGTCCTGGAACCAGCGTCCACACCAAGCCCTTGGAAGGCCCAGGCGACGGAGGAGCCCCGTCAGGCAGGGGCCGAGGACGGTGACGGCCCGGGCGGGGACGAGCGTGTCAGGCAGGGGCAGAGGACGGTGACAGGTGATAGGCCGGGCGGGAAGGAGTCAGTCAGGCAGGGGCCGTGGAGGAGACGGGCTGGGTAAGGGTTAGGGTTAGTGTCAGGGCACAAGTCACAATCGCAAAGACCTGGAAGCCACCCGAGTGCCCATCGACCCACGAGTGGGTAAATAAAATGTGGCGCGTGGACACCACGGAGTGCTATTCGGCTATGAGGAGCAGCGGTGAGGGGGCACCTCTCGTGGTTCTCCTGGCCAGAGCTGGAACCCGTTCCAGTAAGCCAAGTATCCCAAGAATGGACACACGAGCACCACGTGCTCGCGCTCACCAGCAAATGGGTACGAACCGATGGACACCTAAGTGGACACAGAGGAATCACCTTCTTCGGGTGGGTGTCGGGCGGGTGGGGGGAGGGGATGGGCATACACATCCATTAGGAATGGGGTGGGTACGCACCGACTGGGGGATGGGCGCACTTGAAGCTCTGACCCGAGGGGGGAGGCTGGGAGAGGGCAACGCACCCGACCTTAACATTGGTGCCCCCACAATATGCTGGAACAACATGAGAGGTAAATGAATAAGAACACGGGGGGGGGGAGGGGGGCACGGGCAACACATGTCACCTTAATACTTGGACTCCCATCATCTGCTTGAAAAGAGAGAGAAAAGAAAATGCAATAATAGAGATAAGAGACACTTTTTAAAAATAATGAATCCGGCCGGGCGCTGTGGCTCACGCCTGTAATCCTAGCTCTTGGGAGGCCGAGGCGGGCGGATTGCTCAAGGTCAGGAGTTCAAAACCAGCCTGAGCAAGAGCGAGACCCCGTCTCTACTATAAATAGAAAGAAATTAATTGGCCAACTGATATATATATAAAAAATTAGCGGGGCATGGTGGCGCATGCCTGCAGTCCCAGCTACCCTGGAGGCTGAGGCAGAAGGATCACTCGAGCCCAGGAGTTTGAAGTTGCTGTGAGCTAGGCTGACGCCACGGCACTCACTCTAGCCTGGGCAACAAACCGAGACTCTGTCTCAAAAAAAAAAAAAAAAAAAAATGAATCCGAAGAGAAAAGTAAAAGGAGGCCTGTGGAGCAGGTCTGGGTGTGACTCCGGATCCCCGAACATCAGGTGCCACCACCAAAGATTCCTACGTGTAGCCCATAGAACCCCAAAAGCAACGGGAGGAGTTCTGGTCACATACTCCCTCAAAATGACATCCTGGCCTTCTTCTGGAACTCCCTCCCCTCTCAGACTCTCAAGGTTTCCTCCAGCGTGTCGGCTCCCACAGAGCAGACCTTTGGTCTGAGACCTGACTGTCCAGAAGCCACGCATGCTGCCGCGTGGCGGCGGTGTCACGGCTCGGGACAAGAGGAGGCCCAACGGCGCGGGCTGGGGCGCCAGGCACCGCGGCGGGCGCTGAGGGTGGGGGTCACCCCCACCCCGGGCCGCCCCCGCACTCCCAGAAACGCGACAGAACCAGAGGCAAAAAAAAAAAAGAAGAAGCCTACGGCACCCGGTATTCCCGGGCGGTCTCCCATCCAAGTTCTAACCAGGCCCGACCCTGCTTAGCTTCCGAGACCAGACGGGATCGGGCGCGTTCGGGGTGGTGTGGCCGTGGACGGCGGAGGGCGCCCCTGCCCCGCTCAAGAAGCCGAGCCTCTCTGCGCTTCCCCGCCGCCTCCTCCCGCCCCAGGCCCCGCGCCGGGTCGGGCCTGTTGAGTTCGCCGGCCGGGTCCCGCGGGCTCCGAGGGACGGGGGGTGACAGGCGGGGCGGGCCGGGGTTGGGGGCTGTCTCTGTACACACACACACTCACACTCACACTCACTCACTCACTCACACTCACACAAGATGCGCCTCCACGGCTGGACCCGCCAAGGTGGAGACCTTCAAGCCCCCCTCCTCTCCTCGCCTGGCCTCCTTCACCTCCCCGCCCCCCACCCCCAGCGCGCCGGGGCCGCAGACTGCGCACGGGCGGGAGGGGCGGGGCGCTCGCCCTTTGACCCCAGCCAGGGGCGGCCCTCCCCCACAACCCCTTTCAGCTGCGCCCCCCACCCTGTGGCCCGGCGGCCGCCTATTCCCCCGGGCCAGGGCTGGGGCACAGCGCACGGGGGAGGGGAGCCAGTGTATGGGGCGTCTCTCTCTCTCTCGGGATGTGTCCCATGGGTGGGGTGGGGTGGGGTGGCGTGGTTTGTGGGGCGCTGAAGAAATCAGTCCCCTCCATCTCCTCCCTCTGGAAAACACCCAAGCCCTTGGAGAACTGCCCGCACCGCTACCGTGGGGGCCGGGACCCTCCTCTGTGTCCTCCTGTGGCCCAGTCCAAGGGGCCTGGGCCTGGCCGGGGCTGCACTGGACCCCAACCACCCTGGCGTGTGGACTCGCTAAAAATCGGCCATTAGATATTGGATTCCAGCGTCATTGAGGTCATTTCACTAATGAGTGCACCGCAAAGAGTTTCCTAATCCATCTGTGAGGGTGGCAACCGAAAGAGAATTTTAGAGCTGACAGAATAGGCGAGGAAAGGCATAGGAGATTTCCACACCCAGTAAGGAAGCCTTTCCCGAAGTGGAAGAAAGAAAGGAGCAAACAGAGACACCGGTAGCCCGCCCGGATCAGAGTCTGCCCCTGAGAGAAAGTACCCTGACCAGGTTCACCCGTGGGTGGGTCGCGAGCTAGCGGCACTCAGAAGAGCGAGGCCCGCAGTCTGTGCAGAAGACACCTGCACTCGGGTGTGTGTGGCGGCACAATTCACAAGCAGCTCCAGATGTTAAGCCAAGGAGAAGCCAGGGAGTTCCCAACGCCCCAGGTGTCCTCAGCCCACGACTGGCTGCTGTGGGAATGCGAAGCCCGGCTCCTTGTCTCAGAGCGGGGCAACCAGGAGGTGTGATGTCCACCCCGGGGTTCCCAGGAGGATCAGACTGAAGCTGGGACTTGGCCTGAAAGTGTCCCCTCGCATGGCCACCCCCTTCCCCTTCCTGCTCCTCTACTCCTGGTGCCCCTCCATCCAGGGGCCAGACCTTAAAGAGTCACCCGCAAGAGAATCCTGGTCCCAAAGGAGCCTTCTGGGGGACCCCTGCTGAGAGAGGTTGTGGGCATGGCCCGCTGGGGCTCTGCCCGACCCAGGGCTGAGAGATGCAACCTCCCAGCTCTGGGTCCCTGCAGGAAGTGTTGGCAAGCACAGGGCCAGTCCTCCAAAGGCCCAGGTGCAGGGAGCCCAGGCCAAGCAGCCTGTGGAAGAAGCCACATGCTGTGCCACCCCGGGGAACACCACTGCAGGCCACGGCCCTTCCCACCTCCTCCTCCTCCTCCTCCTCCTCCTCCTCCTCCTCCTCCTCCTCCTCCCACCCCGCCCCCGCCCCCGCCCCCACATGGCACAGGGCCCAGAGACACCTCAGACACTTGCTACCCAAAGTGCAAAGGGCATCAGTTGCTCCTCCAAACCCCCCCCCCCAGCCCAGCAGACCACGTTGTCCAGCCAGCCCCCGGGCCTCCCTGGGGTGCCCAGCACAAAAGTGCAGACACCCACCGGACCCTCAATCTCAGTTTTCGGATGTTTTTGCCACTCTAAGGACCCGCAGGCCAGCTGGGCCTTCTGGCAGGACAGAGAGCCCCGGAATCCGACGTGGAGAGCTGGGTATACGTCCCCATGAGGAGGCGGTCCCCACCTCCTCGGCTATCCCCTTGCGGGGAGCGGCAGCCGCGGGGCCTCAGAGAAGACACCAGGCTGGGCCCCCACGGCACAGCGGGAGCACGTCCCCCGCAGGCCACTTAGCGAAGGCGGCCAGCCGGCGGACGGTTGGGTTGCACGAGACGCTGCGGCCGCCCTGCTACCGGGTTCCTGGGAGGGCGTCCTGGAACCAGCGTCCACACCAAGCCCTTGGAAGGCCCAGGCGACGGAGGAGCCCCGTCAGGCAGGGGCCGAGGACGGTGACGGCCCGGGCGGGGACGAGCGTGTCAGGCAGGGGCAGAGGACGGTGACAGGTGATAGGCCGGGCGGGAAGGAGTCAGTCAGGCAGGGGCCGTGGAGGAGACGGGCTGGGTAAGGGTTAGGGTTAGTGTCAGGGCACAAGTCACAATCGCAAAGACCTGGAAGCCACCCGAGTGCCCATCGACCCACGAGTGGGTAAATAAAATGTGGCGCGTGGACACCACGGAGTGCTATTCGGCTATGAGGAGCAGCGGTGAGGGGGCACCTCTCGTGGTTCTCCTGGCCAGAGCTGGAACCCGTTCCAGTAAGCCAAGTATCCCAAGAATGGACACACGAGCACCACGTGCTCGCGCTCACCAGCAAATGGGTACGAACCGATGGACACCTAAGTGGACACAGAGGAATCACCTTCTTCGGGTGGGTGTCGGGCGGGTGGGGGGAGGGGATGGGCATACACATCCATTAGGAATGGGGTGGGTACGCACCGACTGGGGGATGGGCGCACTTGAAGCTCTGACCCGAGGGGGGAGGCTGGGAGAGGGCAACGCACCCGACCTTAACATTGGTGCCCCCACAATATGCTGGAACAACATGAGAGGTAAATGAATAAGAACACGGGGGGGGGGAGGGGGGCACGGGCAACACATGTCACCTTAATACTTGGACTCCCATCATCTGCTTGAAAAGAGAGAGAAAAGAAAATGCAATAATAGAGATAAGAGACACTTTTTAAAAATAATGAATCCGGCCGGGCGCTGTGGCTCACGCCTGTAATCCTAGCTCTTGGGAGGCCGAGGCGGGCGGATTGCTCAAGGTCAGGAGTTCAAAACCAGCCTGAGCAAGAGCGAGACCCCGTCTCTACTATAAATAGAAAGAAATTAATTGGCCAACTGATATATATATAAAAAATTAGCGGGGCATGGTGGCGCATGCCTGCAGTCCCAGCTACCCTGGAGGCTGAGGCAGAAGGATCACTCGAGCCCAGGAGTTTGAAGTTGCTGTGAGCTAGGCTGACGCCACGGCACTCACTCTAGCCTGGGCAACAAACCGAGACTCTGTCTCAAAAAAAAAAAAAAAAAAAAATGAATCCGAAGAGAAAAGTAAAAGGAGGCCTGTGGAGCAGGTCTGGGTGTGACTCCGGATCCCCGAACATCAGGTGCCACCACCAAAGATTCCTACGTGTAGCCCATAGAACCCCAAAAGCAACGGGAGGAGTTCTGGTCACATACTCCCTCAAAATGACATCCTGGCCTTCTTCTGGAACTCCCTCCCCTCTCAGACTCTCAAGGTTTCCTCCAGCGTGTCGGCTCCCACAGAGCAGACCTTTGGTCTGAGACCTGACTGTCCAGAAGCCACGCATGCTGCCGCGTGGCGGCGGTGTCACGGCTCGGGACAAGAGGAGGCCCAACGGCGCGGGCTGGGGCGCCAGGCACCGCGGCGGGCGCTGAGGGTGGGGGTCACCCCCACCCCGGGCCGCCCCCGCACTCCCAGAAACGCGACAGAACCAGAGGCAAAAAAAAAAAAGAAGAAGCCTACGGCACCCGGTATTCCCGGGCGGTCTCCCATCCAAGTTCTAACCAGGCCCGACCCTGCTTAGCTTCCGAGACCAGACGGGATCGGGCGCGTTCGGGGTGGTGTGGCCGTGGACGGCGGAGGGCGCCCCTGCCCCGCTCAAGAAGCCGAGCCTCTCTGCGCTTCCCCGCCGCCTCCTCCCGCCCCAGGCCCCGCGCCGGGTCGGGCCTGTTGAGTTCGCCGGCCGGGTCCCGCGGGCTCCGAGGGACGGGGGGTGACAGGCGGGGCGGGCAGGGAGCGGCGGGCCGGGGTTGGGGGCTGTCTCTGTACACACACACACTCACACTCACACTCACTCACTCACTCACACTCACACAAGATGCGCCTCCACGGCTGGACCCGCCAAGGTGGAGACCTTCAAGCCCCCCTCCTCTCCTCGCCTGGCCTCCTTCACCTCCCCGCCCCCCACCCCCAGCGCGCCGGGGCCGCAGACTGCGCACGGGCGGGAGGGGCGGGGCGCTCGCCCTTTGACCCCAGCCAGGGGCGGCCCTCCCCCACAACCCCTTTCAGCTGCGCCCCCCACCCTGTGGCCCGGCGGCCGCCTATTCCCCCGGGCCAGGGCTGGGGCACAGCGCACGGGGGAGGGGAGCCAGTGTATGGGGCGTCTCTCTCTCTCGGGATGTGTCCCATGGGTGGGGTGGGGTGGCGTGGTTTGTGGGGCGCTGAAGAAATCAGTCCCCTCCATCTCCTCCCTCTGGAAAACACCCAAGCCCTTGGAGAACTGCCCGCACCGCTACCGTGGGGGCCGGGACCCTCCTCTGTGTCCTCCTGTGGCCCAGTCCAAGGGGCCTGGGCCTGGCCGGGGCTGCACTGGACCCCAACCACCCTGGCGTGTGGACTCGCTAAAAATCGGCCATTAGATATTGGATTCCAGCGTCATTGAGGTCATTTCACTAATGAGTGCACCGCAAAGAGTTTCCTAATCCATCTGTGAGGGTGGCAACCGAAAGAGAATTTTAGAGCTGACAGAATAGGCGAGGAAAGGCATAGGAGATTTCCACACCCAGTAAGGAAGCCTTTCCCGAAGTGGAAGAAAGAAAGGAGCAAACAGAGACACCGGTAGCCCGCCCGGATCAGAGTCTGCCCCTGAGAGAAAGTACCCTGACCAGGTTCACCAGTGGGTGGGTCGCGAGCTAGCGGCACTCAGAAGAGCGAGGCCCGCAGTCTGTGCAGAAGACACCTGCACTCGGGTGTGTGTGGCGGCACAATTCACAAGCAGCTCCAGATGTTAAACCAAGGAGAAGCCAGGGAGTTCCCAACGCCCCAGGTGTCCTCAGCCCACGACTGGCTGCTGTGGGAATGCGAAGCCCGGCTCCTTGTCTCAGAGCGGGGCAACCAGGAGGTGTGATGTCCACCCCGGGGTTCCCAGGAGGATCAGACTGAAGCTGGGACTTGGCCTGAAAGTGTCCCCTCGCATGGCCACCCCCTTCCCCTTCCTGCTCCTCTACTCCTGGTGCCCCTCCATCCAGGGGCCAGACCTTAAAGAGTCACCCGCAAGAGAATCCTGGTCCCAAAGGAGCCTTCTGGGGGACCCCTGCTGAGAGAGGTTGTGGGCATGGCCCGCTGGGGCTCTGCCCGACCCAGGGCTGAGAGATGCAACCTCCCAGCTCTGGGTCCCTGCAGGAAGTGTTGGCAAGCACAGGGCCAGTCCTCCAAAGGCCCAGGTGCAGGGAGCCCAGGCCAAGCAGCCTGTGGAAGAAGCCACATGCTGTGCCACCCCGGGGAACACCACTGCAGGCCACGGCCCTTCCCACCTCCTCCTCCTCCTCCTCCTCCTCCTCCTCCTCCTCCCACCCCGCCCCCGCCCCCACATGGCACAGGGCCCAGAGACACCTCAGACACTTGCTACCCAAAGTGCAAAGGGCATCAGTTGCTCCTCCAAACCCCCCCCCCAGCCCAGCAGACCACGTTGTCCAGCCAGCCCCCGGGCCTCCCTGGGGTGCCCAGCACAAAAGTGCAGACACCCACCGGACCCTCAATCTCAGTTTTCGGATGTTTTTGCCACTCTAAGGACCCGCAGGCCAGCTGGGCCTTCTGGCAGGACAGAGAGCCCCGGAATCCGACGTGGAGAGCTGGGTATACGTCCCCATGAGGAGGCGGTCCCCACCTCCGCGGCTATCCCCTTGCGGGGAGCGGCAGCCGCGGGGCCTCAGAGAAGACACCAGGCTGGGCCCCCACGGCACAGCGGGAGCACGTCCCCCGCAGGCCACTTAGCGACGGCGGCCAGCCGGCGGACGGTTGGGTTGCACGAGACGCTGCGGCCGCCCTGCTACCGGGTTCCTGGGAGGGCGTCCTGGAACCAGCGTCCACACCAAGCCCTTGGAAGGCCCAGGCGACGGAGGAGCCCCGTCAGGCAGGGGCCGAGGACGGTGACGGCCCGGGCGGGGACGAGCGTGTCAGGCAGGGGCAGAGGACGGTGACAGGTGATAGGCCGGGCGGGAAGGAGTCAGTCAGGCAGGGGCCGTGGAGGAGACGGGCTGGGTAAGGGTTAGGGTTAGTGTCAGGGCACAAGTCACAATCGCAAAGACCTGGAAGCCACCCGAGTGCCCATCGACCCACGAGTGGGTAAATAAAATGTGGCGCGTGGACACCACGGAGTGCTATTCGGCTATGAGGAGCAGCGGTGAGGGGGCACCTCTCGTGGTTCTCCTGGCCAGAGCTGGAACCCGTTCCAGTAAGCCAAGTATCCCAAGAATGGACACACGAGCACCACGTGCTCGCGCTCACCAGCAAATGGGTACGAACCGATGGACACCTAAGTGGACACAGAGGAATCACCTTCTTCGGGTGGGTGTCGGGCGGGTGGGGGGAGGGGATGGGCATACACATCCATTAGGAATGGGGTGGGTACGCACCGACTGGGGGATGGGCGCACTTGAAGCTCTGACCCGAGGGGGGAGGCTGGGAGAGGGCAACGCACCCGACCTTAACATTGGTGCCCCCACAATATGCTGGAACAACATGAGAGGTAAATGAATAAGAACACGGGGGGGGGAGGGGGGCACGGGCAACACATGTCACCTTAATACTTGGACTCCCATCATCTGCTTGAAAAGAGAGAGAAAAGAAAATGCAATAATAGAGATAAGAGACACTTTTTAAAAATAATGAATCCGGCCGGGCGCTGTGGCTCACGCCTGTAATCCTAGCTCTTGGGAGGCCGAGGCGGGCGGATTGCTCAAGGTCAGGAGTTCAAAACCAGCCTGAGCAAGAGCGAGACCCCGTCTCTACTATAAATAGAAAGAAATTAATTGGCCAACTGATATATATATAAAAAATTAGCGGGGCATGGTGGCGCATGCCTGCAGTCCCAGCTACCCTGGAGGCTGAGGCAGAAGGATCACTCGAGCCCAGGAGTTTGAAGTTGCTGTGAGCTAGGCTGACGCCACGGCACTCACTCTAGCCTGGGCAACAAACCGAGACTCTGTCTCAAAAAAAAAAAAAAAAAAATGAATCCGAAGAGAAAAGTAAAAGGAGGCCTGTGGAGCAGGTCTGGGTGTGACTCCGGATCCCCGAACATCAGGTGCCACCACCAAAGATTCCTACGTGTAGCCCATAGAACCCCAAAAGCAACGGGAGGAGTTCTGGTCACATACTCCCTCAAAATGACATCCTGGCCTTCTTCTGGAACTCCCTCCCCTCTCAGACTCTCAAGGTTTCCTCCAGCGTGTCGGCTCCCACAGAGCAGACCTTTGGTCTGAGACCTGACTGTCCAGAAGCCACGCATGCTGCCGCGTGGCGGCGGTGTCACGGCTCGGGACAAGAGGAGGCCCAACGGTGCGGGCTGGGGCGCCAGGCACCGCGGCGGGCGCTGAGGGTGGGGGTCACCCCCACCCCGGGCCGCCCCCGCACTCCCAGAAACGCGACAGAACCAGAGGCAAAAAAAGAAAAGAAGAAGCCTACGGCACCCGGTATACACCGGGCGGTCTCCCATCCAAGTTCTAACCAGGCCCGACCCTGCTTAGCTTCCGAGACCAGACGGGATCGGGCGCGTTCGGGGTGGTGTGGCCGTGGACGGCGGAGGGCGCCCCTGCCCCGCTCAAGAAGCCGAGCCTCTCTGCGCTTCCCCGCCGCCTCCTCCCGCCCCAGGCCCCGCGCCGGGTCGGGCCTGTTGAGTTCGCCGGCCGGGTCCCGCGGGCTCCGAGGGACGGGGGGTGACAGGCGGGGCGGGCAGGGAGCGGCGGGCCGGGGTTGGGGGCTGTCTCTGTACACACACACACTCACACTCACACTCACTCACTCACTCACACTCACACAAGATGCGCCTCCACGGCTGGACCCGCCAAGGTGGAGACCTTCAAGCCCCCCTCCTCTCCTCGCCTGGCCTCCTTCACCTCCCCGCCCCCCACCCCCAGCGCGCCGGGGCCGCAGACTGCGCACGGGCGGGAGGGGCGGGGCGCTCGCCCTTTGACCCCAGCCAGGGGCGGCCCTCCCCCACAACCCCTTTCAGCTGCGCCCCCCACCCTGTGGCCCGGCGGCCGCCTATTCCCCCGGGCCAGGGCTGGGGCACAGCGCACGGGGGAGGGGAGCCAGTGTATGGGGCGTCTCTCTCTCTCGGGATGTGTCCCATGGGTGGGGTGGTGTGGTTTGTGGGGCGCGGAAGAAATCAGTCCCCTCCATCTCCTCCCTCTGGAAAACACCCAAGCCCTTGGAGAACTGCCCGCACCGCTACCGTGGGGGCCGGGACCCTCCTCTGTGTCCTCCTGTGGCCCAGTCCAAGGGGCCTGGGCCTGGCCGGGGCTGCACTGGACCCCAACCACCCTGGCGTGTGGACTCGCTAAAAATCGGCCATTAGATATTGGATTCCAGCGTCATTGAGGTCATTTCACTAATGAGTGCACCGCAAAGAGTTTCCTAATCCATCTGTGAGGGTGGCAACCGAAAGAGAATTTTAGAGCTGACAGAATAGGCGAGGAAAGGCATAGGAGATTTCCACACCCAGTAAGGAAGCCTTTCCCGAAGTGGAAGAAAGAAAGGAGCAAACAGAGACACCGGTAGCCCGCCCGGATCAGAGTCTGCCCCTGAGAGAAAGTACCCTGACCAGGTTCACCCGTGGGTGGGTCGCGAGCTAGCGGCACTCAGAAGAGCGAGGCCCGCAGTCTGTGCAGAAGACACCTGCACTCGGGTGTGTGTGGCGGCACAATTCACAAGCAGCTCCAGATGTTAAACCAAGGAGAAGCCAGGGAGTTCCCAACGCCCCAGGTGTCCTCAGCCCACGACTGGCTGCTGTGGGAATGCGAAGCCCGGCTCCTTGTCTCAGAGCGGGGCAACCAGGAGGTGTGATGTCCACCCCGGGGTTCCCAGGAGGATCAGACTGAAGCTGGGACTTGGCCTGAAAGTGTCCCCTCGCATGGCCACCCCCTTCCCCTTCCTGCTCCTCTACTCCTGGTGCCCCTCCATCCAGGGGCCAGACCTTAAAGAGTCACCCGCAAGAGAATCCTGGTCCCAAAGGAGCCTTCTGGGGGACCCCTGCTGAGAGAGGTTGTGGGCATGGCCCGCTGGGGCTCTGCCCGACCCAGGGCTGAGAGATGCAACCTCCCAGCTCTGGGTCCCTGCAGGAAGTGTTGGCAAGCACAGGGCCAGTCCTCCAAAGGCCCAGGTGCAGGGAGCCCAGGCCAAGCAGCCTGTGGAAGAAGCCACATGCTGTGCCACCCCGGGGAACACCACTGCAGGCCACGGCCCTTCCCACCTCCTCCTCCTCCTCCTCCTCCTCCTCCTCCTCCTCCTCCTCCTCCTCCCACCCCGCCCCCGCCCCCGCCCCCACATGGCACAGGGCCCAGAGACACCTCAGACACTTGCTACCCAAAGTGCAAAGGGCATCAGTTGCTCCTCCAAACCCCCCCCCCCAGCCCAGCAGACCACGTTGTCCAGCCAGCCCCCGGGCCTCCCTGGGGTGCCCAGCACAAAAGTGCAGACACCCACCGGACCCTCAATCTCAGTTTTCGGATGTTTTTGCCACTCTAAGGACCCGCAGGCCAGCTGGGCCTTCTGGCAGGACAGAGAGCCCCGGAATCCGACGTGGAGAGCTGGGTATACGTCCCCATGAGGAGGCGGTCCCCACCTCCTCGGCTATCCCCTTGCGGGGAGCGGCAGCCGCGGGGCCTCAGAGAAGACACCAGGCTGGGCCCCCACGGCACAGCGGGAGCACGTCCCCCGCAGGCCACTTAGCGAAGGCGGCCAGCCGGCGGACGGTTGGGTTGCACGAGACGCTGCGGCCGCCCTGCTACCGGGTTCCTGGGAGGGCGTCCTGGAACCAGCGTCCACACCAAGCCCTTGGAAGGCCCAGGCGACGGAGGAGCCCCGTCAGGCAGGGGCCGAGGACGGTGACGGCCCGGGCGGGGACGAGCGTGTCAGGCAGGGGCAGAGGACGGTGACAGGTGATAGGCCGGGCGGGAAGGAGTCAGTCAGGCAGGGGCCGTGGAGGAGACGGGCTGGGTAAGGGTTAGGGTTAGTGTCAGGGCACAAGTCACAATCGCAAAGACCTGGAAGCCACCCGAGTGCCCATCGACCCACGAGTGGGTAAATAAAATGTGGCGCGTGGACACCACGGAGTGCTATTCGGCTATGAGGAGCAGCGGTGAGGGGGCACCTCTCGTGGTTCTCCTGGCCAGAGCTGGAACCCGTTCCAGTAAGCCAAGTATCCCAAGAATGGACACACGAGCACCACGTGCTCGCGCTCACCAGCAAATGGGTACGAACCGATGGACACCTAAGTGGACACAGAGGAATCACCTTCTTCGGGTGGGTGTCGGGCGGGTGGGGGGAGGGGATGGGCATACACATCCATTAGGAATGGGGTGGGTACGCACCGACTGGGGGATGGGCGCACTTGAAGCTCTGACCCGAGGGGGGAGGCTGGGAGAGGGCAACGCACCCGACCTTAACATTGGTGCCCCCACAATATGCTGGAACAACATGAGAGGTAAATGAATAAGAACACGGGGGGGGGGAGGGGGGCACGGGCAACACATGTCACCTTAATACTTGGACTCCCATCATCTGCTTGAAAAGAGAGAGAAAAGAAAATGCAATAATAGAGATAAGAGACACTTTTTAAAAATAATGAATCCGGCCGGGCGCTGTGGCTCACGCCTGTAATCCTAGCTCTTGGGAGGCCGAGGCGGGCGGATTGCTCAAGGTCAGGAGTTCAAAACCAGCCTGAGCAAGAGCGAGACCCCGTCTCTACTATAAATAGAAAGAAATTAATTGGCCAACTGATATATATATAAAAAATTAGCGGGGCATGGTGGCGCATGCCTGCAGTCCCAGCTACCCTGGAGGCTGAGGCAGAAGGATCACTCGAGCCCAGGAGTTTGAAGTTGCTGTGAGCTAGGCTGACGCCACGGCACTCACTCTAGCCTGGGCAACAAACCGAGACTCTGTCTCAAAAAAAAAAAAAAAAAAAAATGAATCCGAAGAGAAAAGTAAAAGGAGGCCTGTGGAGCAGGTCTGGGTGTGACTCCGGATCCCCGAACATCAGGTGCCACCACCAAAGATTCCTACGTGTAGCCCATAGAACCCCAAAAGCAACGGGAGGAGTTCTGGTCACATACTCCCTCAAAATGACATCCTGGCCTTCTTCTGGAACTCCCTCCCCTCTCAGACTCTCAAGGTTTCCTCCAGCGTGTCGGCTCCCACAGAGCAGACCTTTGGTCTGAGACCTGACTGTCCAGAAGCCACGCATGCTGCCGCGTGGCGGCGGTGTCACGGCTCGGGACAAGAGGAGGCCCAACGGCGCGGGCTGGGGCGCCAGGCACCGCGGCGGGCGCTGAGGGTGGGGGTCACCCCCACCCCGGGCCGCCCCCGCACTCCCAGAAACGCGACAGAACCAGAGGCAAAAAAAAAAAAGAAGAAGCCTACGGCACCCGGTATTCCCGGGCGGTCTCCCATCCAAGTTCTAACCAGGCCCGACCCTGCTTAGCTTCCGAGACCAGACGGGATCGGGCGCGTTCGGGGTGGTGTGGCCGTGGACGGCGGAGGGCGCCCCTGCCCCGCTCAAGAAGCCGAGCCTCTCTGCGCTTCCCCGCCGCCTCCTCCCGCCCCAGGCCCCGCGCCGGGTCGGGCCTGTTGAGTTCGCCGGCCGGGTCCCGCGGGCTCCGAGGGACGGGGGGTGACAGGCGGGGCGGGCCGGGGTTGGGGGCTGTCTCTGTACACACACACACTCACACTCACACTCACTCACTCACTCACACTCACACAAGATGCGCCTCCACGGCTGGACCCGCCAAGGTGGAGACCTTCAAGCCCCCCTCCTCTCCTCGCCTGGCCTCCTTCACCTCCCCGCCCCCCACCCCCAGCGCGCCGGGGCCGCAGACTGCGCACGGGCGGGAGGGGCGGGGCGCTCGCCCTTTGACCCCAGCCAGGGGCGGCCCTCCCCCACAACCCCTTTCAGCTGCGCCCCCCACCCTGTGGCCCGGCGGCCGCCTATTCCCCCGGGCCAGGGCTGGGGCACAGCGCACGGGGGAGGGGAGCCAGTGTATGGGGCGTCTCTCTCTCTCTCGGGATGTGTCCCATGGGTGGGGTGGGGTGGGGTGGCGTGGTTTGTGGGGCGCTGAAGAAATCAGTCCCCTCCATCTCCTCCCTCTGGAAAACACCCAAGCCCTTGGAGAACTGCCCGCACCGCTACCGTGGGGGCCGGGACCCTCCTCTGTGTCCTCCTGTGGCCCAGTCCAAGGGGCCTGGGCCTGGCCGGGGCTGCACTGGACCCCAACCACCCTGGCGTGTGGACTCGCTAAAAATCGGCCATTAGATATTGGATTCCAGCGTCATTGAGGTCATTTCACTAATGAGTGCACCGCAAAGAGTTTCCTAATCCATCTGTGAGGGTGGCAACCGAAAGAGAATTTTAGAGCTGACAGAATAGGCGAGGAAAGGCATAGGAGATTTCCACACCCAGTAAGGAAGCCTTTCCCGAAGTGGAAGAAAGAAAGGAGCAAACAGAGACACCGGTAGCCCGCCCGGATCAGAGTCTGCCCCTGAGAGAAAGTACCCTGACCAGGTTCACCCGTGGGTGGGTCGCGAGCTAGCGGCACTCAGAAGAGCGAGGCCCGCAGTCTGTGCAGAAGACACCTGCACTCGGGTGTGTGTGGCGGCACAATTCACAAGCAGCTCCAGATGTTAAGCCAAGGAGAAGCCAGGGAGTTCCCAACGCCCCAGGTGTCCTCAGCCCACGACTGGCTGCTGTGGGAATGCGAAGCCCGGCTCCTTGTCTCAGAGCGGGGCAACCAGGAGGTGTGATGTCCACCCCGGGGTTCCCAGGAGGATCAGACTGAAGCTGGGACTTGGCCTGAAAGTGTCCCCTCGCATGGCCACCCCCTTCCCCTTCCTGCTCCTCTACTCCTGGTGCCCCTCCATCCAGGGGCCAGACCTTAAAGAGTCACCCGCAAGAGAATCCTGGTCCCAAAGGAGCCTTCTGGGGGACCCCTGCTGAGAGAGGTTGTGGGCATGGCCCGCTGGGGCTCTGCCCGACCCAGGGCTGAGAGATGCAACCTCCCAGCTCTGGGTCCCTGCAGGAAGTGTTGGCAAGCACAGGGCCAGTCCTCCAAAGGCCCAGGTGCAGGGAGCCCAGGCCAAGCAGCCTGTGGAAGAAGCCACATGCTGTGCCACCCCGGGGAACACCACTGCAGGCCACGGCCCTTCCCACCTCCTCCTCCTCCTCCTCCTCCTCCTCCTCCTCCTCCTCCTCCTCCTCCCACCCCGCCCCCGCCCCCGCCCCCACATGGCACAGGGCCCAGAGACACCTCAGACACTTGCTACCCAAAGTGCAAAGGGCATCAGTTGCTCCTCCAAACCCCCCCCCCAGCCCAGCAGACCACGTTGTCCAGCCAGCCCCCGGGCCTCCCTGGGGTGCCCAGCACAAAAGTGCAGACACCCACCGGACCCTCAATCTCAGTTTTCGGATGTTTTTGCCACTCTAAGGACCCGCAGGCCAGCTGGGCCTTCTGGCAGGACAGAGAGCCCCGGAATCCGACGTGGAGAGCTGGGTATACGTCCCCATGAGGAGGCGGTCCCCACCTCCTCGGCTATCCCCTTGCGGGGAGCGGCAGCCGCGGGGCCTCAGAGAAGACACCAGGCTGGGCCCCCACGGCACAGCGGGAGCACGTCCCCCGCAGGCCACTTAGCGAAGGCGGCCAGCCGGCGGACGGTTGGGTTGCACGAGACGCTGCGGCCGCCCTGCTACCGGGTTCCTGGGAGGGCGTCCTGGAACCAGCGTCCACACCAAGCCCTTGGAAGGCCCAGGCGACGGAGGAGCCCCGTCAGGCAGGGGCCGAGGACGGTGACGGCCCGGGCGGGGACGAGCGTGTCAGGCAGGGGCAGAGGACGGTGACAGGTGATAGGCCGGGCGGGAAGGAGTCAGTCAGGCAGGGGCCGTGGAGGAGACGGGCTGGGTAAGGGTTAGGGTTAGTGTCAGGGCACAAGTCACAATCGCAAAGACCTGGAAGCCACCCGAGTGCCCATCGACCCACGAGTGGGTAAATAAAATGTGGCGCGTGGACACCACGGAGTGCTATTCGGCTATGAGGAGCAGCGGTGAGGGGGCACCTCTCGTGGTTCTCCTGGCCAGAGCTGGAACCCGTTCCAGTAAGCCAAGTATCCCAAGAATGGACACACGAGCACCACGTGCTCGCGCTCACCAGCAAATGGGTACGAACCGATGGACACCTAAGTGGACACAGAGGAATCACCTTCTTCGGGTGGGTGTCGGGCGGGTGGGGGGAGGGGATGGGCATACACATCCATTAGGAATGGGGTGGGTACGCACCGACTGGGGGATGGGCGCACTTGAAGCTCTGACCCGAGGGGGGAGGCTGGGAGAGGGCAACGCACCCGACCTTAACATTGGTGCCCCCACAATATGCTGGAACAACATGAGAGGTAAATGAATAAGAACACGGGGGGGGGGAGGGGGGCACGGGCAACACATGTCACCTTAATACTTGGACTCCCATCATCTGCTTGAAAAGAGAGAGAAAAGAAAATGCAATAATAGAGATAAGAGACACTTTTTAAAAATAATGAATCCGGCCGGGCGCTGTGGCTCACGCCTGTAATCCTAGCTCTTGGGAGGCCGAGGCGGGCGGATTGCTCAAGGTCAGGAGTTCAAAACCAGCCTGAGCAAGAGCGAGACCCCGTCTCTACTATAAATAGAAAGAAATTAATTGGCCAACTGATATATATATAAAAAATTAGCGGGGCATGGTGGCGCATGCCTGCAGTCCCAGCTACCCTGGAGGCTGAGGCAGAAGGATCACTCGAGCCCAGGAGTTTGAAGTTGCTGTGAGCTAGGCTGACGCCACGGCACTCACTCTAGCCTGGGCAACAAACCGAGACTCTGTCTCAAAAAAAAAAAAAAAAAAAAATGAATCCGAAGAGAAAAGTAAAAGGAGGCCTGTGGAGCAGGTCTGGGTGTGACTCCGGATCCCCGAACATCAGGTGCCACCACCAAAGATTCCTACGTGTAGCCCATAGAACCCCAAAAGCAACGGGAGGAGTTCTGGTCACATACTCCCTCAAAATGACATCCTGGCCTTCTTCTGGAACTCCCTCCCCTCTCAGACTCTCAAGGTTTCCTCCAGCGTGTCGGCTCCCACAGAGCAGACCTTTGGTCTGAGACCTGACTGTCCAGAAGCCACGCATGCTGCCGCGTGGCGGCGGTGTCACGGCTCGGGACAAGAGGAGGCCCAACGGCGCGGGCTGGGGCGCCAGGCACCGCGGCGGGCGCTGAGGGTGGGGGTCACCCCCACCCCGGGCCGCCCCCGCACTCCCAGAAACGCGACAGAACCAGAGGCAAAAAAAAAAAAGAAGAAGCCTACGGCACCCGGTATTCCCGGGCGGTCTCCCATCCAAGTTCTAACCAGGCCCGACCCTGCTTAGCTTCCGAGACCAGACGGGATCGGGCGCGTTCGGGGTGGTGTGGCCGTGGACGGCGGAGGGCGCCCCTGCCCCGCTCAAGAAGCCGAGCCTCTCTGCGCTTCCCCGCCGCCTCCTCCCGCCCCAGGCCCCGCGCCGGGTCGGGCCTGTTGAGTTCGCCGGCCGGGTCCCGCGGGCTCCGAGGGACGGGGGGTGACAGGCGGGGCGGCCAGGGAGCGGCGGGCCGGGGTTGGGGGCTGTCTCTGTACACACACACACTCACACTCACACTCACTCACTCACTCACACTCACACAAGATGCGCCTCCACGGCTGGACCCGCCAAGGTGGAGACCTTCAAGCCCCCCTCCTCTCCTCGCCTGGCCTCCTTCACCTCCCCGCCCCCCACCCCCAGCGCGCCGGGGCCGCAGACTGCGCACGGGCGGGAGGGGCGGGGCGCTCGCCCTTTGACCCCAGCCAGGGGCGGCCCTCCCCCACAACCCCTTTCAGCTGCGCCCCCCACCCTGTGGCCCGGCGGCCGCCTATTCCCCCGGGCCAGGGCTGGGGCACAGCGCACGGGGGAGGGGAGCCAGTGTATGGGGCGTCTCTCTCTCTCGGGATGTGTCCCATGGGTGGGGTGGGGTGGGGTGGCGTGGTTTGTGGGGCGCTGAAGAAATCAGTCCCCTCCATCTCCTCCCTCTGGAAAACACCCAAGCCCTTGGAGAACTGCCCGCACCGCTACCGTGGGGGCCGGGACCCTCCTCTGTGTCCTCCTGTGGCCCAGTCCAAGGGGCCTGGGCCTGGCCGGGGCTGCACTGGACCCCAACCACCCTGGCGTGTGGACTCGCTAAAAATCGGCCATTAGTTATTGGATTCCAGCGTCATTGAGGTCATTTCACTAATGAGTGCACCGCAAAGAGTTTCCTAATCCATCTGTGAGGGTGGCAACCGAAAGAGAATTTTAGAGCTGACAGAATAGGCGAGGAAAGGCATAGGAGATTTCCACACCCAGTAAGGAAGCCTTTCCCGAAGTGGAAGAAAGAAAGGAGCAAACAGAGACACCGGTAGCCCGCCCGGATCAGAGTCTGCCCCTGAGAGAAAGTACCCTGACCAGGTTCACCCGTGGGTGGGTCGCGAGCTAGCGGCACTCAGAAGAGCGAGGCCCGCAGTCTGTGCAGAAGACACCTGCACTCGGGTGTGTGTGGCGGCACAATTCACAAGCAGCTCCAGATGTTAAACCAAGGAGAAGCCAGGGAGTTCCCAACGCCCCAGGTGTCCTCAGCCCACGACTGGCTGCTGTGGGAATGCGAAGCCCGGCTCCTTGTCTCAGAGCGGGGCAACCAGGAGGTGTGATGTCCACCCCGGGGTTCCCAGGAGGATCAGACTGAAGCTGGGACTTGGCCTGAAAGTGTCCCCTCGCATGGCCACCCCCTTCCCCTTCCTGCTCCTCTACTCCTGGTGCCCCTCCATCCAGGGGCCAGACCTTAAAGAGTCACCCGCAAGAGAATCCTGGTCCCAAAGGAGCCTTCTGGGGGACCCCTGCTGAGAGAGGTTGTGGGCATGGCCCGCTGGGGCTCTGCCCGACCCAGGGCTGAGAGATGCAACCTCCCAGCTCTGGGTCCCTGCAGGAAGTGTTGGCAAGCACAGGGCCAGTCCTCCAAAGGCCCAGGTGCAGGGAGCCCAGGCCAAGCAGCCCGTGGAAGAAGCCACATGCTGTGCCACCCCGGGGAACACCACTGCAGGCCACGGCCCTTCCCACCTCCTCCTCCTCCTCCTCCTCCTCCTCCTCCTCCTCCCACCCTGCCCCCGCCCCCGCCCCAACATGGCACAGGGCCCAGAGACACCTCAGACACTTGCTACCCAAAGTGCAAAGGGCATCAGTTGCTCCTCCAAACCCCCCCCCCCCAGCCCAGCAGACCACGTTGTCCAGCCAGCCCCCGGGCCTCCCTGGGGTGCCCAGCACAAAAGTGCAGACACCCACCGGACCCTCAATCTCAGTTTTCGGATGTTTTTGCCACTCTAAGGACCCGCAGGCCAGCTGGGCCTTCTGGCAGGACAGAGAGCCCCGGAATCCGACGTGGAGAGCTGGGTATACGTCCCCATGAGGAGGCGGTCCCCACCTCCGCGGCTCTCCCCTTGCGGGGAGCGGCAGCCGCGGGGCCTCAGAGAAGACACCAGGCTGGGCCCCCACGGCACAGCGGGAGCACGTCCCCCGCAGGCCACTTAGCGACGGCGGCCAGCCGGCGGACGGTTGGGTTGCACGAGACGCTGCGGCCGCCCTGCTACCGGGTTCCTGGGAGGGCGTCCTGGAACCAGCGTCCACACCAAGCCCTTGGAAGGCCCAGGCGACGGAGGAGCCCCGTCAGGCAGGGGCCGAGGACGGTGACGGCCCGGGCGGGGACGAGCGTGTCAGGCAGGGGCAGAGGACGGTGACAGGTGATAGGCCGGGCGGGAAGGAGTCAGTCAGGCAGGGGCCGTGGAGGAGACGGGCTGGGTAAGGGTTAGGGTTAGTGTCAGGGCACAAGTCACAATCGCAAAGACCTGGAAGCCACCCGAGTGCCCATCGACCCACGAGTGGGTAAATAAAATGTGGCGCGTGGACACCACGGAGTGCTGTTCGGCTATGAGGAGCAGCGGTGAGGGGGCACCTCTCGTGGTTCTCCTGGCCAGAGCTGGAACCCGTTCCAGTAAGCCAAGTATCCCAAGAATGGACACACGAGCACCACGTGCTCGCGCTCACCAGCAAATGGGTACGAACCGATGGACACCTAAGTGGACACAGAGGAATCACCTTCTTCGGGTGGGTGTCGGGCGGGTGGGGGGAGGGGATGGGCATACACATCCATTAGGAATGGGGTGGGTGCGCACCGACTGGGGGATGGGCGCACTTGAAGCTCTGACCCGAGGGGGGAGGCTGGGAGAGGGCAACGCACCCGACCTTAACATTGGTGCCCCCACAATATGCTGGAACAACATGAGAGGTAAATGAATAAGAACACGGGGGGGGGGGAGGGGGGCACGGGCAACACATGTCACCTTAATACTTGGACTCCCATCATCTGCTTGAAAAGAGAGAGAAAAGAAAATGCAATAATAGAGATAAGAGACACTTTTTAAAAATAATGAATCCGGCCGGGCGCTGTGGCTCACGCCTGTAATCCTAGCTCTTGGGAGGCCGAGGCGGGCGGATTGCTCAAGGTCAGGAGTTCAAAACCAGCCTGAGCAAGAGCGAGACCCCGTCTCTACTATAAATAGAAAGAAATTAATTGGCCAACTGATATATATATAAAAAATTAGCGGGGCATGGTGGCGCATGCCTGCAGTCCCAGCTACCCTGGAGGCTGAGGCAGAAGGATCACTCGAGCCCAGGAGTTTGAAGTTGCTGTGAGCTAGGCTGACGCCACGGCACTCACTCTAGCCTGGGCAACAAACCGAGACTCTGTCTCAAAAAAAAAAAAAAAAAAATGAATCCGAAGAGAAAAGTAAAAGGAGGCCTGTGGAGCAGGTCTGGGTGTGACTCCGGATCCCCGAACATCAGGTGCCACCACCAAAGATTCCTACGTGTAGCCCATAGAACCCCAAAAGCAACGGGAGGAGTTCTGGTCACATACTCCCTCAAAATGACATCCTGGCCTTCTTCTGGAACTCCCTCCCCTCTCAGACTCTCAAGGTTTCCTCCAGCGTGTCGGCTCCCACAGAGCAGACCTTTGGTCTGAGACCTGACTGTCCAGAAGCCACGCATGCTGCCGCGTGGCGGCGGTGTCACGGCTCGGGACAAGAGGAGGCCCAACGGCGCGGGCTGGGGCGCCAGGCACCGCGGCGGGCGCTGAGGGTGGGGGTCACCCCCACCCCGGGCCGCCCCCGCACTCCCAGAAACGCGACAGAACCAGAGGCAAAAAAAAAAAAGAAGAAGCCTACGGCACCCGGTATTCCCGGGCGGTCTCCCATCCAAGTTCTAACCAGGCCCGACCCTGCTTAGCTTCCGAGACCAGACGGGATCGGGCGCGTTCGGGGTGGTGTGGCCGTGGACGGCGGAGGGCGCCCCTGCCCCGCTCAAGAAGCCGAGCCTCTCTGCGCTTCCCCGCCGCCTCCTCCCGCCCCAGGCCCCGCGCCGGGTCGGGCCTGTTGAGTTCGCCGGCCGGGTCCCGCGGGCTCCGAGGGACGGGGGGTGACAGGCGGGGCGGGCAGGGAGCGGCGGGCCGGGGTTGGGGGCTGTCTCTGTACACACACACACTCACACTCACACTCACTCACTCACTCACACTCACACAAGATGCGCCTCCACGGCTGGACCCGCCAAGGTGGAGACCTTCAAGCCCCCCTCCTCTCCTCGCCTGGCCTCCTTCACCTCCCCGCCCCCCACCCCCAGCGCGCCGGGGCCGCAGACTGCGCACGGGCGGGAGGGGCGGGGCGCTCGCCCTTTGACCCCAGCCAGGGGCGGCCCTCCCCCACAACCCCTTTCAGCTGCGCCCCCCACCCTGTGGCCCGGCGGCCGCCTATTCCCCCGGGCCAGGGCTGGGGCACAGCGCACGGGGGAGGGGAGCCAGTGTATGGGGCGTCTCTCTCTCTCGGGATGTGTCCCATGGGTGGGGTGGGGTGGCGTGGTTTGTGGGGCGCTGAAGAAATCAGTCCCCTCCATCTCCTCCCTCTGGAAAACACCCAAGCCCTTGGAGAACTGCCCGCACCGCTACCGTGGGGGCCGGGACCCTCCTCTGTGTCCTCCTGTGGCCCAGTCCAAGGGGCCTGGGCCTGGCCGGGGCTGCACTGGACCCCAACCACCCTGGCGTGTGGACTCGCTAAAAATCGGCCATTAGATATTGGATTCCAGCGTCATTGAGGTCATTTCACTAATGAGTGCACCGCAAAGAGTTTCCTAATCCATCTGTGAGGGTGGCAACCGAAAGAGAATTTTAGAGCTGACAGAATAGGCGAGGAAAGGCATAGGAGATTTCCACACCCAGTAAGGAAGCCTTTCCCGAAGTGGAAGAAAGAAAGGAGCAAACAGAGACACCGGTAGCCCGCCCGGATCAGAGTCTGCCCCTGAGAGAAAGTACCCTGACCAGGTTCACCAGTGGGTGGGTCGCGAGCTAGCGGCACTCAGAAGAGCGAGGCCCGCAGTCTGTGCAGAAGACACCTGCACTCGGGTGTGTGTGGCGGCACAATTCACAAGCAGCTCCAGATGTTAAACCAAGGAGAAGCCAGGGAGTTCCCAACGCCCCAGGTGTCCTCAGCCCACGACTGGCTGCTGTGGGAATGCGAAGCCCGGCTCCTTGTCTCAGAGCGGGGCAACCAGGAGGTGTGATGTCCACCCCGGGGTTCCCAGGAGGATCAGACTGAAGCTGGGACTTGGCCTGAAAGTGTCCCCTCGCATGGCCACCCCCTTCCCCTTCCTGCTCCTCTACTCCTGGTGCCCCTCCATCCAGGGGCCAGACCTTAAAGAGTCACCCGCAAGAGAATCCTGGTCCCAAAGGAGCCTTCTGGGGGACCCCTGCTGAGAGAGGTTGTGGGCATGGCCCGCTGGGGCTCTGCCCGACCCAGGGCTGAGAGATGCAACCTCCCAGCTCTGGGTCCCTGCAGGAAGTGTTGGCAAGCACAGGGCCAGTCCTCCAAAGGCCCAGGTGCAGGGAGCCCAGGCCAAGCATCCCGTGGAAGAAGCCACATGCTGTGCCACCCCGGGGAACACCACTGCAGGCCACGGCCCTTCCCACCTCCTCCTCCTCCTCCTCCTCCTCCTCCTCCTCCTCCCACCCCGCCCCCGCCCCCGCCCCCACATGGCACAGGGCCCAGAGACACCTCAGACACTTGCTACCCAAAGTGCAAAGGGCATCAGTTGCTCCTCCAAACCCCCCCCCCAGCCCAGCAGACCACGTTGTCCTGCCAGCCCCCGGGCCTCCCTGGGGTGCCCAGCACAAAAGTGCAGACACCCACCGGACCCTCAATCTCAGTTTTCGGATGTTTTTGCCACTCTAAGGACCCGCAGGCCAGCTGGGCCTTCTGGCAGGACAGAGAGCCCCGGAATCCGACGTGGAGAGCTGGGTATACGTCCCCATGAGGAGGCGGTCCCCACCTCCGCGGCTATCCCCTTGCGGGGAGCGGCAGCCGCGGGGCCTCAGAGAAGACACCAGGCTGGGCCCCCACGGCACAGCGGGAGCACGTCCCCCGCAGGCCACTTAGCGACGGCGGCCAGCCGGCGGACGGTTGGGTTGCACGAGACGCTGCGGCCGCCCTGCTACCGGGTTCCTGGGAGGGCGTCCTGGAACCAGCGTCCACACCAAGCCCTTGGAAGGCCCAGGCGACGGAGGAGCCCCGTCAGGCAGGGGCCGAGGACGGTGACGGCCCGGGCGGGGACGAGCGTGTCAGGCAGGGGCAGAGGACGGTGACAGGTGATAGGCCGGGCGGGAAGGAGTCAGTCAGGCAGGGGCCGTGGAGGAGACGGGCTGGGTAAGGGTTAGGGTTAGTGTCAGGGCACAAGTCACAATCGCAAAGACCTGGAAGCCACCCGAGTGCCCATCGACCCACGAGTGGGTAAATAAAATGTGGCGCGTGGACACCACGGAGTGCTATTCGGCTATGAGGAGCAGCGGTGAGGGGGCACCTCTCGTGGTTCTCCTGGCCAGAGCTGGAACCCGTTCCAGTAAGCCAAGTATCCCAAGAATGGACACACGAGCACCACGTGCTCACGCTCACCAGCAAATGGGTACGAACCGATGGACACCTAAGTGGACACAGAGGAATCACCTTCTTCGGGTGGGTGTCGGGCGGGTGGGGGGAGGGGATGGGCATACACATCCATTAGGAATGGGGTGGGTACGCACCGACTGGGGGATGGGCGCACTTGAAGCTCTGACCCGAGGGGGGAGGCTGGGAGAGGGCAACGCACCCGACCTTAACATTGGTGCCCCCACAATATGCTGGAACAACATGAGAGGTAAATGAATAAGAACACGGGGGGGGGGGAGGGGGGCACGGGCAACACATGTCACCTTAATACTTGGACTCCCATCATCTGCTTGAAAAGAGAGAGAAAAGAAAATGCAATAATAGAGATAAGAGACACTTTTTAAAAATAATGAATCCGGCCGGGCGCTGTGGCTCACGCCTGTAATCCTAGCTCTTGGGAGGCCGAGGCGGGCGGATTGCTCAAGGTCAGGAGTTCAAAACCAGCCTGAGCAAGAGCGAGACCCCGTCTCTACTATAAATAGAAAGAAATTAATTGGCCAACTGATATATATATAAAAAATTAGCGGGGCATGGTGGCGCATGCCTGCAGTCCCAGCTACCCTGGAGGCTGAGGCAGAAGGATCACTCGAGCCCAGGAGTTTGAAGTTGCTGTGAGCTAGGCTGACGCCACGGCACTCACTCTAGCCTGGGCAACAAACCGAGACTCTGTCTCAAAAAAAAAAAAAAAAAATGAATCCGAAGAGAAAAGTAAAAGGAGGCCTGTGGAGCAGGTCTGGGTGTGACTCCGGATCCCCGAACATCAGGTGCCACCACCAAAGATTCCTACGTGTAGCCCATAGAACCCCAAAAGCAACGGGAGGAGTTCTGGTCACATACTCCCTCAAAATGACATCCTGGCCTTCTTCTGGAACTCCCTCCCCTCTCAGACTCTCAAGGTTTCCTCCAGCGTGTCGGCTCCCACAGAGCAGACCTTTGGTCTGAGACCTGACTGTCCAGAAGCCACGCATGCTGCCGCGTGGCGGCGGTGTCACGGCTCGGGACAAGAGGAGGCCCAACGGTGCGGGCTGGGGCGCCAGGCACCGCGGCGGGCGCTGAGGGTGGGGGTCACCCCCACCCCGGGCCGCCCCCGCACTCCCAGAAACGCGACAGAACCAGAGGCAAAAAAAAAAAAAGAAGAAGCCTACGGCACCCGGTATACACCGGGCGGTCTCCCATCCAAGTTCTAACCAGGCCCGACCCTGCTTAGCTTCCGAGACCAGACGGGATCGGGCGCGTTCGGGGTGGTGTGGCCGTGGACGGCGGAGGGCGCCCCTGCCCCGCTCAAGAAGCCGAGCCTCTCTGCGCTTCCCCGCCGCCTCCTCCCGCCCCAGGCCCCGCGCCGGGTCGGGCCTGTTGAGTTCGCCGGCCGGGTCCCGCGGGCTCCGAGGGACGGGGGGTGACAGGCGGGGCGGGCAGGGAGCGGCGGGCCGGGGTTGGGGGCTGTCTCTGTACACACACACACTCACACTCACACTCACTCACTCACTCACACTCACACAAGATGCGCCTCCACGGCTGGACCCGCCAAGGTGGAGACCTTCAAGCCCCCCTCCTCTCCTGGCCTGGCCTCCTTCACCTCCCCGCCCCCCACCCCCAGCGCGCCGGGGCCGCAGACTGCGCACGGGCGGGAGGGGCGGGGCGCTCGCCCTTTGACCCCAGCCAGGGGCGGCCCTCCCCCACAACCCCTTTCAGCTGCGCCCCCCACCCTGTGGCCCGGCGGCCGCCTATTCCCCCGGGCCAGGGCTGGGGCACAGCGCACGGGGGAGGGGAGCCAGTGTATGGGGCGTCTCTCTCTCTCTCGGGATGTGTCCCATGGGTGGGGTGGGGTGGGGTGGCGTGGTTTGTGGGGCGCTGAAGAAATCAGTCCCCTCCATCTCCTCCCTCTGGAAAACACCCAAGCCCTTGGAGAACTGCCCGCACCGCTACCGTGGGGGCCGGGACCCTCCTCTGTGTCCTCCTGTGGCCCAGTCCAAGGGGCCTGGGCCTGGCCGGGGCTGCACTGGACCCCAACCACCCTGGCGTGTGGACTCGCTAAAAATCGGCCATTAGATATTGGATTCCAGCGTCATTGAGGTCATTTCACTAATGAGTGCACCGCAAAGAGTTTCCTAATCCATCTGTGAGGGTGGCAACCGAAAGAGAATTTTAGAGCTGACAGAATAGGCGAGGAAAGGCATAGGAGATTTCCACACCCAGTAAGGAAGCCTTTCCCGAAGTGGAAGAAAGAAAGGAGCAAACAGAGACACCGGTAGCCCGCCCGGATCAGAGTCTGCCCCTGAGAGAAAGTACCCTGACCAGGTTCACCCGTGGGTGGGTCGCGAGCTAGCGGCACTCAGAAGAGCGAGGCCCGCAGTCTGTGCAGAAGACACCTGCACTCGGGTGTGTGTGGCGGCACAATTCACAAGCAGCTCCAGATGTTAAGCCAAGGAGAAGCCAGGGAGTTCCCAACGCCCCAGGTGTCCTCAGCCCACGACTGGCTGCTGTGGGAATGCGAAGCCCGGCTCCTTGTCTCAGAGCGGGGCAACCAGGAGGTGTGATGTCCACCCCGGGGTTCCCAGGAGGATCAGACTGAAGCTGGGACTTGGCCTGAAAGTGTCCCCTCGCATGGCCACCCCCTTCCCCTTCCTGCTCCTCTACTCCTGGTGCCCCTCCATCCAGGGGCCAGACCTTAAAGAGTCACCCGCAAGAGAATCCTGGTCCCAAAGGAGCCTTCTGGGGGACCCCTGCTGAGAGAGGTTGTGGGCATGGCCCGCTGGGGCTCTGCCCGACCCAGGGCTGAGAGATGCAACCTCCCAGCTCTGGGTCCCTGCAGGAAGTGTTGGCAAGCACAGGGCCAGTCCTCCAAAGGCCCAGGTGCAGGGAGCCCAGGCCAAGCAGCCTGTGGAAGAAGCCACATGCTGTGCCACCCCGGGGAACACCACTGCAGGCCACGGCCCTTCCCACCTCCTCCTCCTCCTCCTCCTCCTCCTCCTCCTCCTCCTCCTCCTCCCACCCCGCCCCCGCCCCCGCCCCCACATGGCACAGGGCCCAGAGACACCTCAGACACTTGCTACCCAAAGTGCAAAGGGCATCAGTTGCTCCTCCAAACCCCCCCCCCAGCCCAGCAGACCACGTTGTCCTGCCAGCCCCCGGGCCTCCCTGGGGTGCCCAGCACAAAAGTGCAGACACCCACCGGACCCTCAATCTCAGTTTTCGGATGTTTTTGCCACTCTAAGGACCCGCAGGCCAGCTGGGCCTTCTGGCAGGACAGAGAGCCCCGGAATCCGACGTGGAGAGCTGGGTATACGTCCCCATGAGGAGGCGGTCCCCACCTCCGCGGCTATCCCCTTGCGGGGAGCGGCAGCCGCGGGGCCTCAGAGAAGACACCAGGCTGGGCCCCCACGGCACAGCGGGAGCACGTCCCCCGCAGGCCACTTAGCGACGGCGGCCAGCCGGCGGACGGTTGGGTTGCACGAGACGCTGCGGCCGCCCTGCTACCGGGTTCCTGGGAGGGCGTCCTGGAACCAGCGTCCACACCAAGCCCTTGGAAGGCCCAGGCGACGGAGGAGCCCCGTCAGGCAGGGGCCGAGGACGGTGACGGCCCGGGCGGGGACGAGCGTGTCAGGCAGGGGCAGAGGACGGTGACAGGTGATAGGCCGGGCGGGAAGGAGTCAGTCAGGCAGGGGCCGTGGAGGAGACGGGCTGGGTAAGGGTTAGGGTTAGTGTCAGGGCACAAGTCACAATCGCAAAGACCTGGAAGCCACCCGAGTGCCCATCGACCCACGAGTGGGTAAATAAAATGTGGCGCGTGGACACCACGGAGTGCTATTCGGCTATGAGGAGCAGCGGTGAGGGGGCACCTCTCGTGGTTCTCCTGGCCAGAGCTGGAACCCGTTCCAGTAAGCCAAGTATCCCAAGAATGGACACACGAGCACCACGTGCTCACGCTCACCAGCAAATGGGTACGAACCGATGGACACCTAAGTGGACACAGAGGAATCACCTTCTTCGGGTGGGTGTCGGGCGGGTGGGGGGAGGGGATGGGCATACACATCCATTAGGAATGGGGTGGGTACGCACCGACTGGGGGATGGGCGCACTTGAAGCTCTGACCCGAGGGGGGAGGCTGGGAGAGGGCAACGCACCCGACCTTAACATTGGTGCCCCCACAATATGCTGGAACAACATGAGAGGTAAATGAATAAGAACACGGGGGGGGGGGAGGGGGGCACGGGCAACACATGTCACCTTAATACTTGGACTCCCATCATCTGCTTGAAAAGAGAGAGAAAAGAAAATGCAATAATAGAGATAAGAGACACTTTTTAAAAATAATGAATCCGGCCGGGCGCTGTGGCTCACGCCTGTAATCCTAGCTCTTGGGAGGCCGAGGCGGGCGGATTGCTCAAGGTCAGGAGTTCAAAACCAGCCTGAGCAAGAGCGAGACCCCGTCTCTACTATAAATAGAAAGAAATTAATTGGCCAACTGATATATATATAAAAAATTAGCGGGGCATGGTGGCGCATGCCTGCAGTCCCAGCTACCCTGGAGGCTGAGGCAGAAGGATCACTCGAGCCCAGGAGTTTGAAGTTGCTGTGAGCTAGGCTGACGCCACGGCACTCACTCTAGCCTGGGCAACAAACCGAGACTCTGTCTCAAAAAAAAAAAAAAAAAATGAATCCGAAGAGAAAAGTAAAAGGAGGCCTGTGGAGCAGGTCTGGGTGTGACTCCGGATCCCCGAACATCAGGTGCCACCACCAAAGATTCCTACGTGTAGCCCATAGAACCCCAAAAGCAACGGGAGGAGTTCTGGTCACATACTCCCTCAAAATGACATCCTGGCCTTCTTCTGGAACTCCCTCCCCTCTCAGACTCTCAAGGTTTCCTCCAGCGTGTCGGCTCCCACAGAGCAGACCTTTGGTCTGAGACCTGACTGTCCAGAAGCCACGCATGCTGCCGCGTGGCGGCGGTGTCACGGCTCGGGACAAGAGGAGGCCCAACGGTGCGGGCTGGGGCGCCAGGCACCGCGGCGGGCGCTGAGGGTGGGGGTCACCCCCACCCCGGGCCGCCCCCGCACTCCCAGAAACGCGACAGAACCAGAGGCAAAAAAAAAAAAAGAAGAAGCCTACGGCACCCGGTATACACCGGGCGGTCTCCCATCCAAGTTCTAACCAGGCCCGACCCTGCTTAGCTTCCGAGACCAGACGGGATCGGGCGCGTTCGGGGTGGTGTGGCCGTGGACGGCGGAGGGCGCCCCTGCCCCGCTCAAGAAGCCGAGCCTCTCTGCGCTTCCCCGCCGCCTCCTCCCGCCCCAGGCCCCGCGCCGGGTCGGGCCTGTTGAGTTCGCCGGCCGGGTCCCGCGGGCTCCGAGGGACGGGGGGTGACAGGCGGGGCGGGCAGGGAGCGGCGGGCCGGGGTTGGGGGCTGTCTCTGTACACACACACACTCACACTCACACTCACTCACTCACTCACACTCACACAAGATGCGCCTCCACGGCTGGACCCGCCAAGGTGGAGACCTTCAAGCCCCCCTCCTCTCCTGGCCTGGCCTCCTTCACCTCCCCGCCCCCCACCCCCAGCGCGCCGGGGCCGCAGACTGCGCACGGGCGGGAGGGGCGGGGCGCTCGCCCTTTGACCCCAGCCAGGGGCGGCCCTCCCCCACAACCCCTTTCAGCTGCGCCCCCCACCCTGTGGCCCGGCGGCCGCCTATTCCCCCGGGCCAGGGCTGGGGCACAGCGCACGGGGGAGGGGAGCCAGTGTATGGGGCGTCTCTCTCTCTCTCGGGATGTGTCCCATGGGTGGGGTGGGGTGGGGTGGCGTGGTTTGTGGGGCGCTGAAGAAATCAGTCCCCTCCATCTCCTCCCTCTGGAAAACACCCAAGCCCTTGGAGAACTGCCCGCACCGCTACCGTGGGGGCCGGGACCCTCCTCTGTGTCCTCCTGTGGCCCAGTCCAAGGGGCCTGGGCCTGGCCGGGGCTGCACTGGACCCCAACCACCCTGGCGTGTGGACTCGCTAAAAATCGGCCATTAGATATTGGATTCCAGCGTCATTGAGGTCATTTCACTAATGAGTGCACCGCAAAGAGTTTCCTAATCCATCTGTGAGGGTGGCAACCGAAAGAGAATTTTAGAGCTGACAGAATAGGCGAGGAAAGGCATAGGAGATTTCCACACCCAGTAAGGAAGCCTTTCCCGAAGTGGAAGAAAGAAAGGAGCAAACAGAGACACCGGTAGCCCGCCCGGATCAGAGTCTGCCCCTGAGAGAAAGTACCCTGACCAGGTTCACCCGTGGGTGGGTCGCGAGCTAGCGGCACTCAGAAGAGCGAGGCCCGCAGTCTGTGCAGAAGACACCTGCACTCGGGTGTGTGTGGCGGCACAATTCACAAGCAGCTCCAGATGTTAAGCCAAGGAGAAGCCAGGGAGTTCCCAACGCCCCAGGTGTCCTCAGCCCACGACTGGCTGCTGTGGGAATGCGAAGCCCGGCTCCTTGTCTCAGAGCGGGGCAACCAGGAGGTGTGATGTCCACCCCGGGGTTCCCAGGAGGATCAGACTGAAGCTGGGACTTGGCCTGAAAGTGTCCCCTCGCATGGCCACCCCCTTCCCCTTCCTGCTCCTCTACTCCTGGTGCCCCTCCATCCAGGGGCCAGACCTTAAAGAGTCACCCGCAAGAGAATCCTGGTCCCAAAGGAGCCTTCTGGGGGACCCCTGCTGAGAGAGGTTGTGGGCATGGCCCGCTGGGGCTCTGCCCGACCCAGGGCTGAGAGATGCAACCTCCCAGCTCTGGGTCCCTGCAGGAAGTGTTGGCAAGCACAGGGCCAGTCCTCCAAAGGCCCAGGTGCAGGGAGCCCAGGCCAAGCAGCCTGTGGAAGAAGCCACATGCTGTGCCACCCCGGGGAACACCACTGCAGGCCACGGCCCTTCCCACCTCCTCCTCCTCCTCCTCCTCCTCCTCCTCCCACCCCGCCCCCGCCCCCGCCCCCACATGGCACAGGGCCCAGAGACACCTCAGACACTTGCTACCCAAAGTGCAAAGGGCATCAGTTGCTCCTCCAAACCCCCCCCCCCAGCCCAGCAGACCACGTTGTCCAGCCAGCCCCCGGGCCTCCCTGGGGTGCCCAGCACAAAAGTGCAGACACCCACCGGACCCTCAATCTCAGTTTTCGGATGTTTTTGCCACTCTAAGGACCCGCAGGCCAGCTGGGCCTTCTGGCAGGACAGAGAGCCCCGGAATCCGACGTGGAGAGCTGGGTATACGTCCCCATGAGGAGGCGGTCCCCACCTCCGCGGCTATCCCCTTGCGGGGAGCGGCAGCCGCGGGGCCTCAGAGAAGACACCAGGCTGGGCCCCCACGGCACAGCGGGAGCACGTCCCCCGCAGGCCACTTAGCGACGGCGGCCAGCCGGCGGACGGTTGGGTTGCACGAGACGCTGCGGCCGCCCTGCTACCGGGTTCCTGGGAGGGCGTCCTGGAACCAGCGTCCACACCAAGCCCTTGGAAGGCCCAGGCGACGGAGGAGCCCCGTCAGGCAGGGGCCGAGGACGGTGACGGCCCGGGCGGGGACGAGCGTGTCAGGCAGGGGCAGAGGACGGTGACAGGTGATAGGCCGGGCGGGAAGGAGTCAGTCAGGCAGGGGCCGTGGAGGAGACGGGCTGGGTAAGGGTTAGGGTTAGTGTCAGGGCACAAGTCACAATCGCAAAGACCTGGAAGCCACCCGAGTGCCCATCGACCCACGAGTGGGTAAATAAAATGTGGCGCGTGGACACCACGGAGTGCTATTCGGCTATGAGGAGCAGCGGTGAGGGGGCACCTCTCGTGGTTCTCCTGGCCAGAGCTGGAACCCGTTCCAGTAAGCCAAGTATCCCAAGAATGGACACACGAGCACCACGTGCTCGCGCTCACCAGCAAATGGGTACGAACCGATGGACACCTAAGTGGACACAGAGGAATCACCTTCTTCGGGTGGGTGTCGGGCGGGTGGGGGGAGGGGATGGGCATACACATCCATTAGGAATGGGGTGGGTACGCACCGACTGGGGGATGGGCGCACTTGAAGCTCTGACCCGAGGGGGGAGGCTGGGAGAGGGCAACGCACCCGACCTTAACATTGGTGCCCCCACAATATGCTGGAACAACATGAGAGGTAAATGAATAAGAACACGGGGGGGGGGGGAGGGGGGCACGGGCAACACATGTCACCTTAATACTTGGACTCCCATCATCTGCTTGAAAAGAGAGAGAAAAGAAAATGCAATAATAGAGATAAGAGACACTTTTTAAAAATAATGAATCCGGCCGGGCGCTGTGGCTCACGCCTGTAATCCTAGCTCTTGGGAGGCCGAGGCGGGCGGATTGCTCAAGGTCAGGAGTTCAAAACCAGCCTGAGCAAGAGCGAGACCCCGTCTCTACTATAAATAGAAAGAAATTAATTGGCCAACTGATATATATATAAAAAATTAGCGGGGCATGGTGGCGCATGCCTGCAGTCCCAGCTACCCTGGAGGCTGAGGCAGAAGGATCACTCGAGCCCAGGAGTTTGAAGTTGCTGTGAGCTAGGCTGACGCCACGGCACTCACTCTAGCCTGGGCAACAAACCGAGACTCTGTCTCAAAAAAAAAAAAAAAAAAAATGAATCCGAAGAGAAAAGTAAAAGGAGGCCTGTGGAGCAGGTCTGGGTGTGACTCCGGATCCCCGAACATCAGGTGCCACCACCAAAGATTCCTACGTGTAGCCCATAGAACCCCAAAAGCAACGGGAGGAGTTCTGGTCACATACTCCCTCAAAATGACATCCTGGCCTTCTTCTGGAACTCCCTCCCCTCTCAGACTCTCAAGGTTTCCTCCAGCGTGTCGGCTCCCACAGAGCAGACCTTTGGTCTGAGACCTGACTGTCCAGAAGCCACGCATGCTGCCGCGTGGCGGCGGTGTCACGGCTCGGGACAAGAGGAGGCCCAACGGCGCGGGCTGGGGCGCCAGGCACCGCGGCGGGCGCTGAGGGTGGGGGTCACCCCCACCCCGGGCCGCCCCCGCACTCCCAGAAACGCGACAGAACCAGAGGCAAAAAAAAAAAAGAAGAAGCCTACGGCACCCGGTATTCCCGGGCGGTCTCCCATCCAAGTTCTAACCAGGCCCGACCCTGCTTAGCTTCCGAGACCAGACGGGATCGGGCGCGTTCGGGGTGGTGTGGCCGTGGACGGCGGAGGGCGCCCCTGCCCCGCTCAAGAAGCCGAGCCTCTCTGCGCTTCCCCGCCGCCTCCTCCCGCCCCAGGCCCCGCGCCGGGTCGGGCCTGTTGAGTTCGCCGGCCGGGTCCCGCGGGCTCCGAGGGACGGGGGGTGACAGGCGGGGCGGGCAGGGAGCGGCGGGCCGGGGTTGGGGGCTGTCTCTGTACACACACACACTCACACTCACACTCACTCACTCACTCACACTCACACAAGATGCGCCTCCACGGCTGGACCCGCCCAGGTGGAGACCTTCAAGCCCCCCTCCTCTCCTCGCCTGGCCTCCTTCACCTCCCCGCCCCCCACCCCCAGCGCGCCGGGGCCGCAGACTGCGCACGGGCGGGAGGGGCGGGGCGCTCGCCCTTTGACCCCAGCCAGGGGCGGCCCTCCCCCACAACCCCTTTCAGCTGCGCCCCCCACCCTGTGGCCCGGCGGCCGCCTATTCCCCCGGGCCAGGGCTGGGGCACAGCGCACGGGGGAGGGGAGCCAGTGTATGGGGCGTCTCTCTCTCTCGGGATGTGTCCCATGGGTGGGGTTGGGTGGGGTGGCGTGGTTTGTGGGGCGCTGAAGAAATCAGTCCCCTCCATCTCCTCCCTCTGGAAAACACCCAAGCCCTTGGAGAACTGCCCGCACCGCTACCGTGGGGGCCGGGACCCTCCTCTGTGTCCTCCTGTGGCCCAGTCCAAGGGGCCTGGGCCTGGCCGGGGCTGCACTGGACCCCAACCACCCTGGCGTGTGGACTCGCTAAAAATCGGCCATTAGATATTGGATTCCAGCGTCATTGAGGTCATTTCACTAATGAGTGCACCGCAAAGAGTTTCCTAATCCATCTGTGAGGGTGGCAACCGAAAGAGAATTTTAGAGCTGACAGAATAGGCGAGGAAAGGCATAGGAGATTTCCACACCCAGTAAGGAAGCCTTTCCCGAAGTGGAAGAAAGAAAGGAGCAAACAGAGACACCGGTAGCCCGCCCGGATCAGAGTCTGCCCCTGAGAGAAAGTACCCTGACCAGGTTCACCCGTGGGTGGGTCGCGAGCTAGCGGCACTCAGAAGAGCGAGGCCCGCAGTCTGTGCAGAAGACACCTGCACTCGGGTGTGTGTGGCGGCACAATTCACAAGCAGCTCCAGATGTTAAGCCAAGGAGAAGCCAGGGAGTTCCCAACGCCCCAGGTGTCCTCAGCCCACGACTGGCTGCTGTGGGAATGCGAAGCCCGGCTCCTTGTCTCAGAGCGGGGCAACCAGGAGGTGTGATGTCCACCCCGGGGTTCCCAGGAGGATCAGACTGAAGCTGGGACTTGGCCTGAAAGTGTCCCCTCGCATGGCCACCCCCTTCCCCTTCCTGCTCCTCTACTCCTGGTGCCCCTCCATCCAGGGGCCAGACCTTAAAGAGTCACCCGCAAGAGAATCCTGGTCCCAAAGGAGCCTTCTGGGGGACCCCTGCTGAGAGAGGTTGTGGGCATGGCCCGCTGGGGCTCTGCCCGACCCAGGGCTGAGAGATGCAACCTCCCAGCTCTGGGTCCCTGCAGGAAGTGTTGGCAAGCACAGGGCCAGTCCTCCAAAGGCCCAGGTGCAGGGAGCCCAGGCCAAGCAGCCTGTGGAAGAAGCCACATGCTGTGCCACCCCGGGGAACACCACTGCAGGCCACGGCCCTTCCCACCTCCTCCTCCTCCTCCTCCTCCTCCTCCTCCCACCCCGCCCCCGCCCCCGCCCCCACATGGCACAGGGCCCAGAGACACCTCAGACACTTGCTACCCAAAGTGCAAAGGGCATCAGTTGCTCCTCCAAACCCCCCCCCCCAGCCCAGCAGACCACGTTGTCCAGCCAGCCCCCGGGCCTCCCTGGGGTGCCCAGCACAAAAGTGCAGACACCCACCGGACCCTCAATCTCAGTTTTCGGATGTTTTTGCCACTCTAAGGACCCGCAGGCCAGCTGGGCCTTCTGGCAGGACAGAGAGCCCCGGAATCCGACGTGGAGAGCTGGGTATACGTCCCCATGAGGAGGCGGTCCCCACCTCCGCGGCTCTCCCCTTGCGGGGAGCGGCAGCCGCGGGGCCTCAGAGAAGACACCAGGCTGGGCCCCCACGGCACAGCGGGAGCACGTCCCCCGCAGGCCACTTAGCGACGGCGGCCAGCCGGCGGACGGTTGGGTTGCACGAGACGCTGCGGCCGCCCTGCTACCGGGTTCCTGGGAGGGCGTCCTGGAACCAGCGTCCACACCAAGCCCTTGGAAGGCCCAGGCGACGGAGGAGCCCCGTCAGGCAGGGGCCGAGGACGGTGACGGCCCGGGCGGGGACGAGCGTGTCAGGCAGGGGCAGAGGACGGTGACAGGTGATAGGCCGGGCGGGAAGGAGTCAGTCAGGCAGGGGCCGTGGAGGAGACGGGCTGGGTAAGGGTTAGGGTTAGTGTCAGGGCACAAGTCACAATCGCAAAGACCTGGAAGCCACCCGAGTGCCCATCGACCCACGAGTGGGTAAATAAAATGTGGCGCGTGGACACCACGGAGTGCTGTTCGGCTATGAGGAGCAGCGGTGAGGGGGCACCTCTCGTGGTTCTCCTGGCCAGAGCTGGAACCCGTTCCAGTAAGCCAAGTATCCCAAGAATGGACACACGAGCACCACGTGCTCGCGCTCACCAGCAAATGGGTACGAACCGATGGACACCTAAGTGGACACAGAGGAATCACCTTCTTCGGGTGGGTGTCGGGCGGGTGGGGGGAGGGGATGGGCATACACATCCATTAGGAATGGGGTGGGTGCGCACCGACTGGGGGATGGGCGCACTTGAAGCTCTGACCCGAGGGGGGAGGCTGGGAGAGGGCAACGCACCCGACCTTAACATTGGTGCCCCCACAATATGCTGGAACAACATGAGAGGTAAATGAATAAGAACACGGGGGGGGGGGAGGGGGGCACGGGCAACACATGTCACCTTAATACTTGGACTCCCATCATCTGCTTGAAAAGAGAGAGAAAAGAAAATGCAATAATAGAGATAAGAGACACTTTTTAAAAATAATGAATCCGGCCGGGCGCTGTGGCTCACGCCTGTAATCCTAGCTCTTGGGAGGCCGAGGCGGGCGGATTGCTCAAGGTCAGGAGTTCAAAACCAGCCTGAGCAAGAGCGAGACCCCGTCTCTACTATAAATAGAAAGAAATTAATTGGCCAACTGATATATATATAAAAAATTAGCGGGGCATGGTGGCGCATGCCTGCAGTCCCAGCTACCCTGGAGGCTGAGGCAGAAGGATCACTCGAGCCCAGGAGTTTGAAGTTGCTGTGAGCTAGGCTGACGCCACGGCACTCACTCTAGCCTGGGCAACAAACCGAGACTCTGTCTCAAAAAAAAAAAAAAAAAAATGAATCCGAAGAGAAAAGTAAAAGGAGGCCTGTGGAGCAGGTCTGGGTGTGACTCCGGATCCCCGAACATCAGGTGCCACCACCAAAGATTCCTACGTGTAGCCCATAGAACCCCAAAAGCAACGGGAGGAGTTCTGGTCACATACTCCCTCAAAATGACATCCTGGCCTTCTTCTGGAACTCCCTCCCCTCTCAGACTCTCAAGGTTTCCTCCAGCGTGTCGGCTCCCACAGAGCAGACCTTTGGTCTGAGACCTGACTGTCCAGAAGCCACGCATGCTGCCGCGTGGCGGCGGTGTCACGGCTCGGGACAAGAGGAGGCCCAACGGCGCGGGCTGGGGCGCCAGGCACCGCGGCGGGCGCTGAGGGTGGGGGTCACCCCCACCCCGGGCCGCCCCCGCACTCCCAGAAACGCGACAGAACCAGAGGCAAAAAAAAAAAAGAAGAAGCCTACGGCACCCGGTATTCCCGGGCGGTCTCCCATCCAAGTTCTAACCAGGCCCGACCCTGCTTAGCTTCCGAGACCAGACGGGATCGGGCGCGTTCGGGGTGGTGTGGCCGTGGACGGCGGAGGGCGCCCCTGCCCCGCTCAAGAAGCCGAGCCTCTCTGCGCTTCCCCGCCGCCTCCTCCCGCCCCAGGCCCCGCGCCGGGTCGGGCCTGTTGAGTTCGCCGGCCGGGTCCCGCGGGCTCCGAGGGACGGGGGGTGACAGGCGGGGCGGGCAGGGAGCGGCGGGCCGGGGTTGGGGGCTGTCTCTGTACACACACACACTCACACTCACACTCACTCACTCACTCACACTCACACAAGATGCGCCTCCACGGCTGGACCCGCCAAGGTGGAGACCTTCAAGCCCCCCTCCTCTCCTCGCCTGGCCTCCTTCACCTCCCCGCCCCCCACCCCCAGCGCGCCGGGGCCGCAGACTGCGCACGGGCGGGAGGGGCGGGGCGCTCGCCCTTTGACCCCAGCCAGGGGCGGCCCTCCCCCACAACCCCTTTCAGCTGCGCCCCCCACCCTGTGGCCCGGCGGCCGCCTATTCCCCCGGGCCAGGGCTGGGGCACAGCGCACGGGGGAGGGGAGCCAGTGTATGGGGCGTCTCTCTCTCTCGGGATGTGTCCCATGGGTGGGGTGGGGTGGCGTGGTTTGTGGGGCGCTGAAGAAATCAGTCCCCTCCATCTCCTCCCTCTGGAAAACACCCAAGCCCTTGGAGAACTGCCCGCACCGCTACCGTGGGGGCCGGGACCCTCCTCTGTGTCCTCCTGTGGCCCAGTCCAAGGGGCCTGGGCCTGGCCGGGGCTGCACTGGACCCCAACCACCCTGGCGTGTGGACTCGCTAAAAATCGGCCATTAGATATTGGATTCCAGCGTCATTGAGGTCATTTCACTAATGAGTGCACCGCAAAGAGTTTCCTAATCCATCTGTGAGGGTGGCAACCGAAAGAGAATTTTAGAGCTGACAGAATAGGCGAGGAAAGGCATAGGAGATTTCCACACCCAGTAAGGAAGCCTTTCCCGAAGTGGAAGAAAGAAAGGAGCAAACAGAGACACCGGTAGCCCGCCCGGATCAGAGTCTGCCCCTGAGAGAAAGTACCCTGACCAGGTTCACCAGTGGGTGGGTCGCGAGCTAGCGGCACTCAGAAGAGCGAGGCCCGCAGTCTGTGCAGAAGACACCTGCACTCGGGTGTGTGTGGCGGCACAATTCACAAGCAGCTCCAGATGTTAAACCAAGGAGAAGCCAGGGAGTTCCCAACGCCCCAGGTGTCCTCAGCCCACGACTGGCTGCTGTGGGAATGCGAAGCCCGGCTCCTTGTCTCAGAGCGGGGCAACCAGGAGGTGTGATGTCCACCCCGGGGTTCCCAGGAGGATCAGACTGAAGCTGGGACTTGGCCTGAAAGTGTCCCCTCGCATGGCCACCCCCTTCCCCTTCCTGCTCCTCTACTCCTGGTGCCCCTCCATCCAGGGGCCAGACCTTAAAGAGTCACCCGCAAGAGAATCCTGGTCCCAAAGGAGCCTTCTGGGGGACCCCTGCTGAGAGAGGTTGTGGGCATGGCCCGCTGGGGCTCTGCCCGACCCAGGGCTGAGAGATGCAACCTCCCAGCTCTGGGTCCCTGCAGGAAGTGTTGGCAAGCACAGGGCCAGTCCTCCAAAGGCCCAGGTGCAGGGAGCCCAGGCCAAGCATCCCGTGGAAGAAGCCACATGCTGTGCCACCCCGGGGAACACCACTGCAGGCCACGGCCCTTCCCACCTCCTCCTCCTCCTCCTCCTCCTCCTCCTCCTCCTCCCACCCCGCCCCCGCCCCCGCCCCCACATGGCACAGGGCCCAGAGACACCTCAGACACTTGCTACCCAAAGTGCAAAGGGCATCAGTTGCTCCTCCAAACCCCCCCCCCAGCCCAGCAGACCACGTTGTCCTGCCAGCCCCCGGGCCTCCCTGGGGTGCCCAGCACAAAAGTGCAGACACCCACCGGACCCTCAATCTCAGTTTTCGGATGTTTTTGCCACTCTAAGGACCCGCAGGCCAGCTGGGCCTTCTGGCAGGACAGAGAGCCCCGGAATCCGACGTGGAGAGCTGGGTATACGTCCCCATGAGGAGGCGGTCCCCACCTCCGCGGCTATCCCCTTGCGGGGAGCGGCAGCCGCGGGGCCTCAGAGAAGACACCAGGCTGGGCCCCCACGGCACAGCGGGAGCACGTCCCCCGCAGGCCACTTAGCGACGGCGGCCAGCCGGCGGACGGTTGGGTTGCACGAGACGCTGCGGCCGCCCTGCTACCGGGTTCCTGGGAGGGCGTCCTGGAACCAGCGTCCACACCAAGCCCTTGGAAGGCCCAGGCGACGGAGGAGCCCCGTCAGGCAGGGGCCGAGGACGGTGACGGCCCGGGCGGGGACGAGCGTGTCAGGCAGGGGCAGAGGACGGTGACAGGTGATAGGCCGGGCGGGAAGGAGTCAGTCAGGCAGGGGCCGTGGAGGAGACGGGCTGGGTAAGGGTTAGGGTTAGTGTCAGGGCACAAGTCACAATCGCAAAGACCTGGAAGCCACCCGAGTGCCCATCGACCCACGAGTGGGTAAATAAAATGTGGCGCGTGGACACCACGGAGTGCTATTCGGCTATGAGGAGCAGCGGTGAGGGGGCACCTCTCGTGGTTCTCCTGGCCAGAGCTGGAACCCGTTCCAGTAAGCCAAGTATCCCAAGAATGGACACACGAGCACCACGTGCTCACGCTCACCAGCAAATGGGTACGAACCGATGGACACCTAAGTGGACACAGAGGAATCACCTTCTTCGGGTGGGTGTCGGGCGGGTGGGGGGAGGGGATGGGCATACACATCCATTAGGAATGGGGTGGGTACGCACCGACTGGGGGATGGGCGCACTTGAAGCTCTGACCCGAGGGGGGAGGCTGGGAGAGGGCAACGCACCCGACCTTAACATTGGTGCCCCCACAATATGCTGGAACAACATGAGAGGTAAATGAATAAGAACACGGGGGGGGGGGAGGGGGGCACGGGCAACACATGTCACCTTAATACTTGGACTCCCATCATCTGCTTGAAAAGAGAGAGAAAAGAAAATGCAATAATAGAGATAAGAGACACTTTTTAAAAATAATGAATCCGGCCGGGCGCTGTGGCTCACGCCTGTAATCCTAGCTCTTGGGAGGCCGAGGCGGGCGGATTGCTCAAGGTCAGGAGTTCAAAACCAGCCTGAGCAAGAGCGAGACCCCGTCTCTACTATAAATAGAAAGAAATTAATTGGCCAACTGATATATATATAAAAAATTAGCGGGGCATGGTGGCGCATGCCTGCAGTCCCAGCTACCCTGGAGGCTGAGGCAGAAGGATCACTCGAGCCCAGGAGTTTGAAGTTGCTGTGAGCTAGGCTGACGCCACGGCACTCACTCTAGCCTGGGCAACAAACCGAGACTCTGTCTCAAAAAAAAAAAAAAAAAATGAATCCGAAGAGAAAAGTAAAAGGAGGCCTGTGGAGCAGGTCTGGGTGTGACTCCGGATCCCCGAACATCAGGTGCCACCACCAAAGATTCCTACGTGTAGCCCATAGAACCCCAAAAGCAACGGGAGGAGTTCTGGTCACATACTCCCTCAAAATGACATCCTGGCCTTCTTCTGGAACTCCCTCCCCTCTCAGACTCTCAAGGTTTCCTCCAGCGTGTCGGCTCCCACAGAGCAGACCTTTGGTCTGAGACCTGACTGTCCAGAAGCCACGCATGCTGCCGCGTGGCGGCGGTGTCACGGCTCGGGACAAGAGGAGGCCCAACGGTGCGGGCTGGGGCGCCAGGCACCGCGGCGGGCGCTGAGGGTGGGGGTCACCCCCACCCCGGGCCGCCCCCGCACTCCCAGAAACGCGACAGAACCAGAGGCAAAAAAAAAAAAAGAAGAAGCCTACGGCACCCGGTATACACCGGGCGGTCTCCCATCCAAGTTCTAACCAGGCCCGACCCTGCTTAGCTTCCGAGACCAGACGGGATCGGGCGCGTTCGGGGTGGTGTGGCCGTGGACGGCGGAGGGCGCCCCTGCCCCGCTCAAGAAGCCGAGCCTCTCTGCGCTTCCCCGCCGCCTCCTCCCGCCCCAGGCCCCGCGCCGGGTCGGGCCTGTTGAGTTCGCCGGCCGGGTCCCGCGGGCTCCGAGGGACGGGGGGTGACAGGCGGGGCGGGCAGGGAGCGGCGGGCCGGGGTTGGGGGCTGTCTCTGTACACACACACACTCACACTCACACTCACTCACTCACTCACACTCACACAAGATGCGCCTCCACGGCTGGACCCGCCAAGGTGGAGACCTTCAAGCCCCCCTCCTCTCCTGGCCTGGCCTCCTTCACCTCCCCGCCCCCCACCCCCAGCGCGCCGGGGCCGCAGACTGCGCACGGGCGGGAGGGGCGGGGCGCTCGCCCTTTGACCCCAGCCAGGGGCGGCCCTCCCCCACAACCCCTTTCAGCTGCGCCCCCCACCCTGTGGCCCGGCGGCCGCCTATTCCCCCGGGCCAGGGCTGGGGCACAGCGCACGGGGGAGGGGAGCCAGTGTATGGGGCGTCTCTCTCTCTCTCGGGATGTGTCCCATGGGTGGGGTGGGGTGGGGTGGCGTGGTTTGTGGGGCGCTGAAGAAATCAGTCCCCTCCATCTCCTCCCTCTGGAAAACACCCAAGCCCTTGGAGAACTGCCCGCACCGCTACCGTGGGGGCCGGGACCCTCCTCTGTGTCCTCCTGTGGCCCAGTCCAAGGGGCCTGGGCCTGGCCGGGGCTGCACTGGACCCCAACCACCCTGGCGTGTGGACTCGCTAAAAATCGGCCATTAGATATTGGATTCCAGCGTCATTGAGGTCATTTCACTAATGAGTGCACCGCAAAGAGTTTCCTAATCCATCTGTGAGGGTGGCAACCGAAAGAGAATTTTAGAGCTGACAGAATAGGCGAGGAAAGGCATAGGAGATTTCCACACCCAGTAAGGAAGCCTTTCCCGAAGTGGAAGAAAGAAAGGAGCAAACAGAGACACCGGTAGCCCGCCCGGATCAGAGTCTGCCCCTGAGAGAAAGTACCCTGACCAGGTTCACCCGTGGGTGGGTCGCGAGCTAGCGGCACTCAGAAGAGCGAGGCCCGCAGTCTGTGCAGAAGACACCTGCACTCGGGTGTGTGTGGCGGCACAATTCACAAGCAGCTCCAGATGTTAAGCCAAGGAGAAGCCAGGGAGTTCCCAACGCCCCAGGTGTCCTCAGCCCACGACTGGCTGCTGTGGGAATGCGAAGCCCGGCTCCTTGTCTCAGAGCGGGGCAACCAGGAGGTGTGATGTCCACCCCGGGGTTCCCAGGAGGATCAGACTGAAGCTGGGACTTGGCCTGAAAGTGTCCCCTCGCATGGCCACCCCCTTCCCCTTCCTGCTCCTCTACTCCTGGTGCCCCTCCATCCAGGGGCCAGACCTTAAAGAGTCACCCGCAAGAGAATCCTGGTCCCAAAGGAGCCTTCTGGGGGACCCCTGCTGAGAGAGGTTGTGGGCATGGCCCGCTGGGGCTCTGCCCGACCCAGGGCTGAGAGATGCAACCTCCCAGCTCTGGGTCCCTGCAGGAAGTGTTGGCAAGCACAGGGCCAGTCCTCCAAAGGCCCAGGTGCAGGGAGCCCAGGCCAAGCAGCCTGTGGAAGAAGCCACATGCTGTGCCACCCCGGGGAACACCACTGCAGGCCACGGCCCTTCCCACCTCCTCCTCCTCCTCCTCCTCCTCCTCCTCCTCCTCCTCCTCCTCCCACCCCGCCCCCGCCCCCGCCCCCACATGGCACAGGGCCCAGAGACACCTCAGACACTTGCTACCCAAAGTGCAAAGGGCATCAGTTGCTCCTCCAAACCCCCCCCCCAGCCCAGCAGACCACGTTGTCCTGCCAGCCCCCGGGCCTCCCTGGGGTGCCCAGCACAAAAGTGCAGACACCCACCGGACCCTCAATCTCAGTTTTCGGATGTTTTTGCCACTCTAAGGACCCGCAGGCCAGCTGGGCCTTCTGGCAGGACAGAGAGCCCCGGAATCCGACGTGGAGAGCTGGGTATACGTCCCCATGAGGAGGCGGTCCCCACCTCCGCGGCTATCCCCTTGCGGGGAGCGGCAGCCGCGGGGCCTCAGAGAAGACACCAGGCTGGGCCCCCACGGCACAGCGGGAGCACGTCCCCCGCAGGCCACTTAGCGACGGCGGCCAGCCGGCGGACGGTTGGGTTGCACGAGACGCTGCGGCCGCCCTGCTACCGGGTTCCTGGGAGGGCGTCCTGGAACCAGCGTCCACACCAAGCCCTTGGAAGGCCCAGGCGACGGAGGAGCCCCGTCAGGCAGGGGCCGAGGACGGTGACGGCCCGGGCGGGGACGAGCGTGTCAGGCAGGGGCAGAGGACGGTGACAGGTGATAGGCCGGGCGGGAAGGAGTCAGTCAGGCAGGGGCCGTGGAGGAGACGGGCTGGGTAAGGGTTAGGGTTAGTGTCAGGGCACAAGTCACAATCGCAAAGACCTGGAAGCCACCCGAGTGCCCATCGACCCACGAGTGGGTAAATAAAATGTGGCGCGTGGACACCACGGAGTGCTATTCGGCTATGAGGAGCAGCGGTGAGGGGGCACCTCTCGTGGTTCTCCTGGCCAGAGCTGGAACCCGTTCCAGTAAGCCAAGTATCCCAAGAATGGACACACGAGCACCACGTGCTCACGCTCACCAGCAAATGGGTACGAACCGATGGACACCTAAGTGGACACAGAGGAATCACCTTCTTCGGGTGGGTGTCGGGCGGGTGGGGGGAGGGGATGGGCATACACATCCATTAGGAATGGGGTGGGTACGCACCGACTGGGGGATGGGCGCACTTGAAGCTCTGACCCGAGGGGGGAGGCTGGGAGAGGGCAACGCACCCGACCTTAACATTGGTGCCCCCACAATATGCTGGAACAACATGAGAGGTAAATGAATAAGAACACGGGGGGGGGGGGAGGGGGCACGGGCAACACATGTCACCTTAATACTTGGACTCCCATCATCTGCTTGAAAAGAGAGAGAAAAGAAAATGCAATAATAGAGATAAGAGACACTTTTTAAAAATAATGAATCCGGCCGGGCGCTGTGGCTCACGCCTGTAATCCTAGCTCTTGGGAGGCCGAGGCGGGCGGATTGCTCAAGGTCAGGAGTTCAAAACCAGCCTGAGCAAGAGCGAGACCCCGTCTCTACTATAAATAGAAAGAAATTAATTGGCCAACTGATATATATATAAAAAATTAGCGGGGCATGGTGGCGCATGCCTGCAGTCCCAGCTACCCTGGAGGCTGAGGCAGAAGGATCACTCGAGCCCAGGAGTTTGAAGTTGCTGTGAGCTAGGCTGACGCCACGGCACTCACTCTAGCCTGGGCAACAAACCGAGACTCTGTCTCAAAAAAAAAAAAAAAAAATGAATCCGAAGAGAAAAGTAAAAGGAGGCCTGTGGAGCAGGTCTGGGTGTGACTCCGGATCCCCGAACATCAGGTGCCACCACCAAAGATTCCTACGTGTAGCCCATAGAACCCCAAAAGCAACGGGAGGAGTTCTGGTCACATACTCCCTCAAAATGACATCCTGGCCTTCTTCTGGAACTCCCTCCCCTCTCAGACTCTCAAGGTTTCCTCCAGCGTGTCGGCTCCCACAGAGCAGACCTTTGGTCTGAGACCTGACTGTCCAGAAGCCACGCATGCTGCCGCGTGGCGGCGGTGTCACGGCTCGGGACAAGAGGAGGCCCAACGGTGCGGGCTGGGGCGCCAGGCACCGCGGCGGGCGCTGAGGGTGGGGGTCACCCCCACCCCGGGCCGCCCCCGCACTCCCAGAAACGCGACAGAACCAGAGGCAAAAAAAGAAAAGAAGAAGCCTACGGCACCCGGTATACACCGGGCGGTCTCCCATCCAAGTTCTAACCAGGCCCGACCCTGCTTAGCTTCCGAGACCAGACGGGATCGGGCGCGTTCGGGGTGGTGTGGCCGTGGACGGCGGAGGGCGCCCCTGCCCCGCTCAAGAAGCCGAGCCTCTCTGCGCTTCCCCGCCGCCTCCTCCCGCCCCAGGCCCCGCGCCGGGTCGGGCCTGTTGAGTTCGCCGGCCGGGTCCCGCGGGCTCCGAGGGACGGGGGGTGACAGGCGGGGCGGGCAGGGAGCGGCGGGCCGGGGTTGGGGGCTGTCTCTGTACACACACACACTCACACTCACACTCACTCACTCACTCACACTCACACAAGATGCGCCTCCACGGCTGGACCCGCCAAGGTGGAGACCTTCAAGCCCCCCTCCTCTCCTGGCCTGGCCTCCTTCACCTCCCCGCCCCCCACCCCCAGCGCGCCGGGGCCGCAGACTGCGCACGGGCGGGAGGGGCGGGGCGCTCGCCCTTTGACCCCAGCCAGGGGCGGCCCTCCCCCACAACCCCTTTCAGCTGCGCCCCCCACCCTGTGGCCCGGCGGCCGCCTATTCCCCCGGGCCAGGGCTGGGGCACAGCGCACGGGGGAGGGGAGCCAGTGTATGGGGCGTCTCTCTCTCTCTCGGGATGTGTCCCATGGGTGGGGTGGGGTGGGGTGGCGTGGTTTGTGGGGCGCTGAAGAAATCAGTCCCCTCCATCTCCTCCCTCTGGAAAACACCCAAGCCCTTGGAGAACTGCCCGCACCGCTACCGTGGGGGCCGGGACCCTCCTCTGTGTCCTCCTGTGGCCCAGTCCAAGGGGCCTGGGCCTGGCCGGGGCTGCACTGGACCCCAACCACCCTGGCGTGTGGACTCGCTAAAAATCGGCCATTAGATATTGGATTCCAGCGTCATTGAGGTCATTTCACTAATGAGTGCACCGCAAAGAGTTTCCTAATCCATCTGTGAGGGTGGCAACCGAAAGAGAATTTTAGAGCTGACAGAATAGGCGAGGAAAGGCATAGGAGATTTCCACACCCAGTAAGGAAGCCTTTCCCGAAGTGGAAGAAAGAAAGGAGCAAACAGAGACACCGGTAGCCCGCCCGGATCAGAGTCTGCCCCTGAGAGAAAGTACCCTGACCAGGTTCACCCGTGGGTGGGTCGCGAGCTAGCGGCACTCAGAAGAGCGAGGCCCGCAGTCTGTGCAGAAGACACCTGCACTCGGGTGTGTGTGGCGGCACAATTCACAAGCAGCTCCAGATGTTAAGCCAAGGAGAAGCCAGGGAGTTCCCAACGCCCCAGGTGTCCTCAGCCCACGACTGGCTGCTGTGGGAATGCGAAGCCCGGCTCCTTGTCTCAGAGCGGGGCAACCAGGAGGTGTGATGTCCACCCCGGGGTTCCCAGGAGGATCAGACTGAAGCTGGGACTTGGCCTGAAAGTGTCCCCTCGCATGGCCACCCCCTTCCCCTTCCTGCTCCTCTACTCCTGGTGCCCCTCCATCCAGGGGCCAGACCTTAAAGAGTCACCCGCAAGAGAATCCTGGTCCCAAAGGAGCCTTCTGGGGGACCCCTGCTGAGAGAGGTTGTGGGCATGGCCCGCTGGGGCTCTGCCCGACCCAGGGCTGAGAGATGCAACCTCCCAGCTCTGGGTCCCTGCAGGAAGTGTTGGCAAGCACAGGGCCAGTCCTCCAAAGGCCCAGGTGCAGGGAGCCCAGGCCAAGCAGCCTGTGGAAGAAGCCACATGCTGTGCCACCCCGGGGAACACCACTGCAGGCCACGGCCCTTCCCACCTCCTCCTCCTCCTCCTCCTCCTCCTCCTCCCACCCCGCCCCCGCCCCCGCCCCCACATGGCACAGGGCCCAGAGACACCTCAGACACTTGCTACCCAAAGTGCAAAGGGCATCAGTTGCTCCTCCAAACCCCCCCCCCCAGCCCAGCAGACCACGTTGTCCAGCCAGCCCCCGGGCCTCCCTGGGGTGCCCAGCACAAAAGTGCAGACACCCACCGGACCCTCAATCTCAGTTTTCGGATGTTTTTGCCACTCTAAGGACCCGCAGGCCAGCTGGGCCTTCTGGCAGGACAGAGAGCCCCGGAATCCGACGTGGAGAGCTGGGTATACGTCCCCATGAGGAGGCGGTCCCCACCTCCGCGGCTATCCCCTTGCGGGGAGCGGCAGCCGCGGGGCCTCAGAGAAGACACCAGGCTGGGCCCCCACGGCACAGCGGGAGCACGTCCCCCGCAGGCCACTTAGCGACGGCGGCCAGCCGGCGGACGGTTGGGTTGCACGAGACGCTGCGGCCGCCCTGCTACCGGGTTCCTGGGAGGGCGTCCTGGAACCAGCGTCCACACCAAGCCCTTGGAAGGCCCAGGCGACGGAGGAGCCCCGTCAGGCAGGGGCCGAGGACGGTGACGGCCCGGGCGGGGACGAGCGTGTCAGGCAGGGGCAGAGGACGGTGACAGGTGATAGGCCGGGCGGGAAGGAGTCAGTCAGGCAGGGGCCGTGGAGGAGACGGGCTGGGTAAGGGTTAGGGTTAGTGTCAGGGCACAAGTCACAATCGCAAAGACCTGGAAGCCACCCGAGTGCCCATCGACCCACGAGTGGGTAAATAAAATGTGGCGCGTGGACACCACGGAGTGCTATTCGGCTATGAGGAGCAGCGGTGAGGGGGCACCTCTCGTGGTTCTCCTGGCCAGAGCTGGAACCCGTTCCAGTAAGCCAAGTATCCCAAGAATGGACACACGAGCACCACGTGCTCGCGCTCACCAGCAAATGGGTACGAACCGATGGACACCTAAGTGGACACAGAGGAATCACCTTCTTCGGGTGGGTGTCGGGCGGGTGGGGGGAGGGGATGGGCATACACATCCATTAGGAATGGGGTGGGTACGCACCGACTGGGGGATGGGCGCACTTGAAGCTCTGACCCGAGGGGGGAGGCTGGGAGAGGGCAACGCACCCGACCTTAACATTGGTGCCCCCACAATATGCTGGAACAACATGAGAGGTAAATGAATAAGAACACGGGGGGGGGGGGAGGGGGGCACGGGCAACACATGTCACCTTAATACTTGGACTCCCATCATCTGCTTGAAAAGAGAGAGAAAAGAAAATGCAATAATAGAGATAAGAGACACTTTTTAAAAATAATGAATCCGGCCGGGCGCTGTGGCTCACGCCTGTAATCCTAGCTCTTGGGAGGCCGAGGCGGGCGGATTGCTCAAGGTCAGGAGTTCAAAACCAGCCTGAGCAAGAGCGAGACCCCGTCTCTACTATAAATAGAAAGAAATTAATTGGCCAACTGATATATATATAAAAAATTAGCGGGGCATGGTGGCGCATGCCTGCAGTCCCAGCTACCCTGGAGGCTGAGGCAGAAGGATCACTCGAGCCCAGGAGTTTGAAGTTGCTGTGAGCTAGGCTGACGCCACGGCACTCACTCTAGCCTGGGCAACAAACCGAGACTCTGTCTCAAAAAAAAAAAAAAAAAAATGAATCCGAAGAGAAAAGTAAAAGGAGGCCTGTGGAGCAGGTCTGGGTGTGACTCCGGATCCCCGAACATCAGGTGCCACCACCAAAGATTCCTACGTGTAGCCCATAGAACCCCAAAAGCAACGGGAGGAGTTCTGGTCACATACTCCCTCAAAATGACATCCTGGCCTTCTTCTGGAACTCCCTCCCCTCTCAGACTCTCAAGGTTTCCTCCAGCGTGTCGGCTCCCACAGAGCAGACCTTTGGTCTGAGACCTGACTGTCCAGAAGCCACGCATGCTGCCGCGTGGCGGCGGTGTCACGGCTCGGGACAAGAGGAGGCCCAACGGCGCGGGCTGGGGCGCCAGGCACCGCGGCGGGCGCTGAGGGTGGGGGTCACCCCCACCCCGGGCCGCCCCCGCACTCCCAGAAACGCGACAGAACCAGAGGCAAAAAAAAAAAAGAAGAAGCCTACGGCACCCGGTATTCCCGGGCGGTCTCCCATCCAAGTTCTAACCAGGCCCGACCCTGCTTAGCTTCCGAGACCAGACGGGATCGGGCGCGTTCGGGGTGGTGTGGCCGTGGACGGCGGAGGGCGCCCCTGCCCCGCTCAAGAAGCCGAGCCTCTCTGCGCTTCCCCGCCGCCTCCTCCCGCCCCAGGCCCCGCGCCGGGTCGGGCCTGTTGAGTTCGCCGGCCGGGTCCCGCGGGCTCCGAGGGACGGGGGGTGACAGGCGGGGCGGGCAGGGAGCGGCGGGCCGGGGTTGGGGGCTGTCTCTGTACACACACACACTCACACTCACACTCACTCACTCACTCACACTCACACAAGATGCGCCTCCACGGCTGGACCCGCCCAGGTGGAGACCTTCAAGCCCCCCTCCTCTCCTCGCCTGGCCTCCTTCACCTCCCCGCCCCCCACCCCCAGCGCGCCGGGGCCGCAGACTGCGCACGGGCGGGAGGGGCGGGGCGCTCGCCCTTTGACCCCAGCCAGGGGCGGCCCTCCCCCACAACCCCTTTCAGCTGCGCCCCCCACCCTGTGGCCCGGCGGCCGCCTATTCCCCCGGGCCAGGGCTGGGGCACAGCGCACGGGGGAGGGGAGCCAGTGTATGGGGCGTCTCTCTCTCTCGGGATGTGTCCCATGGGTGGGGTTGGGTGGGGTGGCGTGGTTTGTGGGGCGCTGAAGAAATCAGTCCCCTCCATCTCCTCCCTCTGGAAAACACCCAAGCCCTTGGAGAACTGCCCGCACCGCTACCGTGGGGGCCGGGACCCTCCTCTGTGTCCTCCTGTGGCCCAGTCCAAGGGGCCTGGGCCTGGCCGGGGCTGCACTGGACCCCAACCACCCTGGCGTGTGGACTCGCTAAAAATCGGCCATTAGATATTGGATTCCAGCGTCATTGAGGTCATTTCACTAATGAGTGCACCGCAAAGAGTTTCCTAATCCATCTGTGAGGGTGGCAACCGAAAGAGAATTTTAGAGCTGACAGAATAGGCGAGGAAAGGCATAGGAGATTTCCACACCCAGTAAGGAAGCCTTTCCCGAAGTGGAAGAAAGAAAGGAGCAAACAGAGACACCGGTAGCCCGCCCGGATCAGAGTCTGCCCCTGAGAGAAAGTACCCTGACCAGGTTCACCCGTGGGTGGGTCGCGAGCTAGCGGCACTCAGAAGAGCGAGGCCCGCAGTCTGTGCAGAAGACACCTGCACTCGGGTGTGTGTGGCGGCACAATTCACAAGCAGCTCCAGATGTTAAGCCAAGGAGAAGCCAGGGAGTTCCCAACGCCCCAGGTGTCCTCAGCCCACGACTGGCTGCTGTGGGAATGCGAAGCCCGGCTCCTTGTCTCAGAGCGGGGCAACCAGGAGGTGTGATGTCCACCCCGGGGTTCCCAGGAGGATCAGACTGAAGCTGGGACTTGGCCTGAAAGTGTCCCCTCGCATGGCCACCCCCTTCCCCTTCCTGCTCCTCTACTCCTGGTGCCCCTCCATCCAGGGGCCAGACCTTAAAGAGTCACCCGCAAGAGAATCCTGGTCCCAAAGGAGCCTTCTGGGGGACCCCTGCTGAGAGAGGTTGTGGGCATGGCCCGCTGGGGCTCTGCCCGACCCAGGGCTGAGAGATGCAACCTCCCAGCTCTGGGTCCCTGCAGGAAGTGTTGGCAAGCACAGGGCCAGTCCTCCAAAGGCCCAGGTGCAGGGAGCCCAGGCCAAGCAGCCTGTGGAAGAAGCCACATGCTGTGCCACCCCGGGGAACACCACTGCAGGCCACGGCCCTTCCCACCTCCTCCTCCTCCTCCTCCTCCTCCTCCTCCCACCCCGCCCCCGCCCCCGCCCCCACATGGCACAGGGCCCAGAGACACCTCAGACACTTGCTACCCAAAGTGCAAAGGGCATCAGTTGCTCCTCCAAACCCCCCCCCCCAGCCCAGCAGACCACGTTGTCCAGCCAGCCCCCGGGCCTCCCTGGGGTGCCCAGCACAAAAGTGCAGACACCCACCGGACCCTCAATCTCAGTTTTCGGATGTTTTTGCCACTCTAAGGACCCGCAGGCCAGCTGGGCCTTCTGGCAGGACAGAGAGCCCCGGAATCCGACGTGGAGAGCTGGGTATACGTCCCCATGAGGAGGCGGTCCCCACCTCCGCGGCTATCCCCTTGCGGGGAGCGGCAGCCGCGGGGCCTCAGAGAAGACACCAGGCTGGGCCCCCACGGCACAGCGGGAGCACGTCCCCCGCAGGCCACTTAGCGACGGCGGCCAGCCGGCGGACGGTTGGGTTGCACGAGACGCTGCGGCCGCCCTGCTACCGGGTTCCTGGGAGGGCGTCCTGGAACCAGCGTCCACACCAAGCCCTTGGAAGGCCCAGGCGACGGAGGAGCCCCGTCAGGCAGGGGCCGAGGACGGTGACGGCCCGGGCGGGGACGAGCGTGTCAGGCAGGGGCAGAGGACGGTGACAGGTGATAGGCCGGGCGGGAAGGAGTCAGTCAGGCAGGGGCCGTGGAGGAGACGGGCTGGGTAAGGGTTAGGGTTAGTGTCAGGGCACAAGTCACAATCGCAAAGACCTGGAAGCCACCCGAGTGCCCATCGACCCACGAGTGGGTAAATAAAATGTGGCGCGTGGACACCACGGAGTGCTATTCGGCTATGAGGAGCAGCGGTGAGGGGGCACCTCTCGTGGTTCTCCTGGCCAGAGCTGGAACCCGTTCCAGTAAGCCAAGTATCCCAAGAATGGACACACGAGCACCACGTGCTCGCGCTCACCAGCAAATGGGTACGAACCGATGGACACCTAAGTGGACACAGAGGAATCACCTTCTTCGGGTGGGTGTCGGGCGGGTGGGGGGAGGGGATGGGCATACACATCCATTAGGAATGGGGTGGGTACGCACCGACTGGGGGATGGGCGCACTTGAAGCTCTGACCCGAGGGGGGAGGCTGGGAGAGGGCAACGCACCCGACCTTAACATTGGTGCCCCCACAATATGCTGGAACAACATGAGAGGTAAATGAATAAGAACACGGGGGGGGGGGAGGGGGGCACGGGCAACACATGTCACCTTAATACTTGGACTCCCATCATCTGCTTGAAAAGAGAGAGAAAAGAAAATGCAATAATAGAGATAAGAGACACTTTTTAAAAATAATGAATCCGGCCGGGCGCTGTGGCTCACGCCTGTAATCCTAGCTCTTGGGAGGCCGAGGCGGGCGGATTGCTCAAGGTCAGGAGTTCAAAACCAGCCTGAGCAAGAGCGAGACCCCATCTCTACTATAAATAGAAAGAAATTAATTGGCCAACTGATATATATATAAAAAATTAGCGGGGCATGGTGGCGCATGCCTGCAGTCCCAGCTACCCTGGAGGCTGAGGCAGAAGGATCACTCGAGCCCAGGAGTTTGAAGTTGCTGTGAGCTAGGCTGACGCCACGGCACTCACTCTAGCCTGGGCAACAAACCGAGACTCTGTCTCAAAAAAAAAAAAAAAAAAAATGAATCCGAAGAGAAAAGTAAAAGGAGGCCTGTGGAGCAGGTCTGGGTGTGACTCCGGATCCCCGAACATCAGGTGCCACCACCAAAGATTCCTACGTGTAGCCCATAGAACCCCAAAAGCAACGGGAGGAGTTCTGGTCACATACTCCCTCAAAATGACATCCTGGCCTTCTTCTGGAACTCCCTCCCCTCTCAGACTCTCAAGGTTTCCTCCAGCGTGTCGGCTCCCACAGAGCAGACCTTTGGTCTGAGACCTGACTGTCCAGAAGCCACGCATGCTGCCGCGTGGCGGCGGTGTCACGGCTCGGGACAAGAGGAGGCCCAACGGCGCGGGCTGGGGCGCCAGGCACCGCGGCGGGCGCTGAGGGTGGGGGTCACCCCCACCCCGGGCCGCCCCCGCACTCCCAGAAACGCGACAGAACCAGAGGCAAAAAAAGAAAAGAAGAAGCCTACGGCACCCGGTATACACCGGGCGGTCTCCCATCCAAGTTCTAACCAGGCCCGACCCTGCTTAGCTTCCGAGACCAGACGGGATCGGGCGCGTTCGGGGTGGTGTGGCCGTGGACGGCGGAGGGCGCCCCTGCCCCGCTCAAGAAGCCGAGCCTCTCTGCGCTTCCCCGCCGCCTCCTCCCGCCCCAGGCCCCGCGCCGGGTCGGGCCTGTTGAGTTCGCCGGCCGGGTCCCGCGGGCTCCGAGGGACGGGGGGTGACAGGCGGGGCGGGCAGGGAGCGGCGGGCCGGGGTTGGGGGCTGTCTCTGTACACACACACACTCACACTCACACTCACTCACTCACTCACACTCACACAAGATGCGCCTCCACGGCTGGACCCGCCAAGGTGGAGACCTTCAAGCCCCCCTCCTCTCCTCGCCTGGCCTCCTTCACCTCCCCGCCCCCCACCCCCAGCGCGCCGGGGCCGCAGACTGCGCACGGGCGGGAGGGGCGGGGCGCTCGCCCTTTGACCCCAGCCAGGGGCGGCCCTCCCCCACAACCCCTTTCAGCTGCGCCCCCCACCCTGTGGCCCGGCGGCCGCCTATTCCCCCGGGCCAGGGCTGGGGCACAGCGCACGGGGGAGGGGAGCCAGTGTATGGGGCGTCTCTCTCTCTCGGGATGTGTCCCATGGGTGGGGTGGTGTGGTTTGTGGGGCGCTGAAGAAATCAGTCCCCTCCATCTCCTCCCTCTGGAAAACACCCAAGCCCTTGGAGAACTGCCCGCACCGCTACCGTGGGGGCCGGGACCCTCCTCTGTGTCCTCCTGTGGCCCAGTCCAAGGGGCCTGGGCCTGGCCGGGGCTGCACTGGACCCCAACCACCCTGGCGTGTGGACTCGCTAAAAATCGGCCATTAGATATTGGATTCCAGCGTCATTGAGGTCATTTCACTAATGAGTGCACCGCAAAGAGTTTCCTAATCCATCTGTGAGGGTGGCAACCGAAAGAGAATTTTAGAGCTGACAGAATAGGCGAGGAAAGGCATAGGAGATTTCCACACCCAGTAAGGAAGCCTTTCCCGAAGTGGAAGAAAGAAAGGAGCAAACAGAGACACCGGTAGCCCGCCCGGATCAGAGTCTGCCCCTGAGAGAAAGTACCCTGACCAGGTTCACCCGTGGGTGGGTCGCGAGCTAGCGGCACTCAGAAGAGCGAGGCCCGCAGTCTGTGCAGAAGACACCTGCACTCGGGTGTGTGTGGCGGCACAATTCACAAGCAGCTCCAGATGTTAAGCCAAGGAGAAGCCAGGGAGTTCCCAACGCCCCAGGTGTCCTCAGCCCACGACTGGCTGCTGTGGGAATGCGAAGCCCGGCTCCTTGTCTCAGAGCGGGGCAACCAGGAGGTGTGATGTCCACCCCGGGGTTCCCAGGAGGATCAGACTGAAGCTGGGACTTGGCCTGAAAGTGTCCCCTCGCATGGCCACCCCCTTCCCCTTCCTGCTCCTCTACTCCTGGTGCCCCTCCATCCAGGGGCCAGACCTTAAAGAGTCACCCGCAAGAGAATCCTGGTCCCAAAGGAGCCTTCTGGGGGACCCCTGCTGAGAGAGGTTGTGGGCATGGCCCGCTGGGGCTCTGCCCGACCCAGGGCTGAGAGATGCAACCTCCCAGCTCTGGGTCCCTGCAGGAAGTGTTGGCAAGCACAGGGCCAGTCCTCCAAAGGCCCAGGTGCAGGGAGCCCAGGCCAAGCAGCCTGTGGAAGAAGCCACATGCTGTGCCACCCCGGGGAACACCACTGCAGGCCACGGCCCTTCCCACCTCCTCCTCCTCCTCCTCCTCCTCCTCCTCCCACCCCGCCCCCGCCCCCGCCCCCACATGGCACAGGGCCCAGAGACACCTCAGACACTTGCTACCCAAAGTGCAAAGGGCATCAGTTGCTCCTCCAAACCCCCCCCCCAGCCCAGCAGACCACGTTGTCCAGCCAGCCCCCGGGCCTCCCTGGGGTGCCCAGCACAAAAGTGCAGACACCCACCGGACCCTCAATCTCAGTTTTCGGATGTTTTTGCCACTCTAAGGACCCGCAGGCCAGCTGGGCCTTCTGGCAGGACAGAGAGCCCCGGAATCCGACGTGGAGAGCTGGGTATACGTCCCCATGAGGAGGCGGTCCCCACCTCCGCGGCTATCCCCTTGCGGGGAGCGGCAGCCGCGGGGCCTCAGAGAAGACACCAGGCTGGGCCCCCACGGCACAGCGGGAGCACGTCCCCCGCAGGCCACTTAGCGACGGCGGCCAGCCGGCGGACGGTTGGGTTGCACGAGACGCTGCGGCCGCCCTGCTACCGGGTTCCTGGGAGGGCGTCCTGGAACCAGCGTCCACACCAAGCCCTTGGAAGGCCCAGGCGACGGAGGAGCCCCGTCAGGCAGGGGCCGAGGACGGTGACGGCCCGGGCGGGGACGAGCGTGTCAGGCAGGGGCAGAGGACGGTGACAGGTGATAGGCCGGGCGGGAAGGAGTCAGTCAGGCAGGGGCCGTGGAGGAGACGGGCTGGGTAAGGGTTAGGGTTAGTGTCAGGGCACAAGTCACAATCGCAAAGACCTGGAAGCCACCCGAGTGCCCATCGACCCACGAGTGGGTAAATAAAATGTGGCGCGTGGACACCACGGAGTGCTATTCGGCTATGAGGAGCAGCGGTGAGGGGGCACCTCTCGTGGTTCTCCTGGCCAGAGCTGGAACCCGTTCCAGTAAGCCAAGTATCCCAAGAATGGACACACGAGCACCACGTGCTCGCGCTCACCAGCAAATGGGTACGAACCGATGGACACCTAAGTGGACACAGAGGAATCACCTTCTTCGGGTGGGTGTCGGGCGGGTGGGGGGAGGGGATGGGCATACACATCCATTAGGAATGGGGTGGGTACGCACCGACTGGGGGATGGGCGCACTTGAAGCTCTGACCCGAGGGGGGAGGCTGGGAGAGGGCAACGCACCCGACCTTAACATTGGTGCCCCCACAATATGCTGGAACAACATGAGAGGTAAATGAATAAGAACACGGGGGGGGGGGAGGGGGGCACGGGCAACACATGTCACCTTAATACTTGGACTCCCATCATCTGCTTGAAAAGAGAGAGAAAAGAAAATGCAATAATAGAGATAAGAGACACTTTTTAAAAATAATGAATCCGGCCGGGCGCTGTGGCTCACGCCTGTAATCCTAGCTCTTGGGAGGCCGAGGCGGGCGGATTGCTCAAGGTCAGGAGTTCAAAACCAGCCTGAGCAAGAGCGAGACCCCGTCTCTACTATAAATAGAAAGAAATTAATTGGCCAACTGATATATATATAAAAAATTAGCGGGGCATGGTGGCGCATGCCTGCAGTCCCAGCTACCCTGGAGGCTGAGGCAGAAGGATCACTCGAGCCCAGGAGTTTGAAGTTGCTGTGAGCTAGGCTGACGCCACGGCACTCACTCTAGCCTGGGCAACAAACCGAGACTCTGTCTCAAAAAAAAAAAAAAAAAAAATGAATCCGAAGAGAAAAGTAAAAGGAGGCCTGTGGAGCAGGTCTGGGTGTGACTCCGGATCCCCGAACATCAGGTGCCACCACCAAAGATTCCTACGTGTAGCCCATAGAACCCCAAAAGCAACGGGAGGAGTTCTGGTCACATACTCCCTCAAAATGACATCCTGGCCTTCTTCTGGAACTCCCTCCCCTCTCAGACTCTCAAGGTTTCCTCCAGCGTGTCGGCTCCCACAGAGCAGACCTTTGGTCTGAGACCTGACTGTCCAGAAGCCACGCATGCTGCCGCGTGGCGGCGGTGTCACGGCTCGGGACAAGAGGAGGCCCAACGGCGCGGGCTGGGGCGCCAGGCACCGCGGCGGGCGCTGAGGGTGGGGGTCACCCCCACCCCGGGCCGCCCCCGCACTCCCAGAAACGCGACAGAACCAGAGGCAAAAAAAAAAAAGAAGAAGCCTACGGCACCCGGTATTCCCGGGCGGTCTCCCATCCAAGTTCTAACCAGGCCCGACCCTGCTTAGCTTCCGAGACCAGACGGGATCGGGCGCGTTCGGGGTGGTGTGGCCGTGGACTGCGGAGGGCGCCCCTGCCCCGCTCAAGAAGCCGAGCCTCTCTGCGCTTCCCCGCCGCCTCCTCCCGCCCCAGGCCCCGCGCCGGGTCGGGCCTGTTGAGTTCGCCGGCCGGGTCCCGCGGGCTCCGAGGGACGGGGGGTGACAGGCGGGGCGGGCAGGGAGCGGCGGGCCGGGGTTGGGGGCTGTCTCTGTACACACACACACTCACACTCACACTCACTCACTCACTCACACTCACACAAGATGCGCCTCCACGGCTGGACCCGCCCAGGTGGAGACCTTCAAGCCCCCCTCCTCTCCTCGCCTGGCCTCCTTCACCTCCCCGCCCCCCACCCCCAGCGCGCCGGGGCCGCAGACTGCGCACGGGCGGGAGGGGCGGGGCGCTCGCCCTTTGACCCCAGCCAGGGGCGGCCCTCCCCCACAACCCCTTTCAGCTGCGCCCCCCACCGTGTGGCCCGGCGGCCGCCTATTCCCCCGGGCCAGGGCTGGGGCACAGCGCACGGGGGAGGGGAGCCAGTGTATGGGGCGTCTCTCTCTCTCGGGATGTGTCCCATGGGTGGGGTTGGGTGGGGTGGCGTGGTTTGTGGGGCGCTGAAGAAATCAGTCCCCTCCATCTCCTCCCTCTGGAAAACACCCAAGCCCTTGGAGAACTGCCCGCACCGCTACCGTGGGGGCCGGGACCCTCCTCTGTGTCCTCCTGTGGCCCAGTCCAAGGGGCCTGGGCCTGGCCGGGGCTGCACTGGACCCCAACCACCCTGGCGTGTGGACTCGCTAAAAATCGGCCATTAGATATTGGATTCCAGCGTCATTGAGGTCATTTCACTAATGAGTGCACCGCAAAGAGTTTCCTAATCCATCTGTGAGGGTGGCAACCGAAAGAGAATTTTAGAGCTGACAGAATAGGCGAGGAAAGGCATAGGAGATTTCCACACCCAGTAAGGAAGCCTTTCCCGAAGTGGAAGAAAGAAAGGAGCAAACAGAGACACCGGTAGCCCGCCCGGATCAGAGTCTGCCCCTGAGAGAAAGTACCCTGACCAGGTTCACCCGTGGGTGGGTCGCGAGCTAGCGGCACTCAGAAGAGCGAGGCCCGCAGTCTGTGCAGAAGACACCTGCACTCGGGTGTGTGTGGCGGCACAATTCACAAGCAGCTCCAGATGTTAAGCCAAGGAGAAGCCAGGGAGTTCCCAACGCCCCAGGTGTCCTCAGCCCACGACTGGCTGCTGTGGGAATGCGAAGCCCGGCTCCTTGTCTCAGAGCGGGGCAACCAGGAGGTGTGATGTCCACCCCGGGGTTCCCAGGAGGATCAGACTGAAGCTGGGACTTGGCCTGAAAGTGTCCCCTCGCATGGCCACCCCCTTCCCCTTCCTGCTCCTCTACTCCTGGTGCCCCTCCATCCAGGGGCCAGACCTTAAAGAGTCACCCGCAAGAGAATCCTGGTCCCAAAGGAGCCTTCTGGGGGACCCCTGCTGAGAGAGGTTGTGGGCATGGCCCGCTGGGGCTCTGCCCGACCCAGGGCTGAGAGATGCAACCTCCCAGCTCTGGGTCCCTGCAGGAAGTGTTGGCAAGCACAGGGCCAGTCCTCCAAAGGCCCAGGTGCAGGGAGCCCAGGCCAAGCAGCCTGTGGAAGAAGCCACATGCTGTGCCACCCCGGGGAACACCACTGCAGGCCACGGCCCTTCCCACCTCCTCCTCCTCCTCCTCCTCCTCCTCCTCCCACCCCGCCCCCGCCCCCGCCCCCACATGGCACAGGGCCCAGAGACACCTCAGACACTTGCTACCCAAAGTGCAAAGGGCATCAGTTGCTCCTCCAAACCCCCCCCCCCAGCCCAGCAGACCACGTTGTCCAGCCAGCCCCCGGGCCTCCCTGGGGTGCCCAGCACAAAAGTGCAGACACCCACCGGACCCTCAATCTCAGTTTTCGGATGTTTTTGCCACTCTAAGGACCCGCAGGCCAGCTGGGCCTTCTGGCAGGACAGAGAGCCCCGGAATCCGACGTGGAGAGCTGGGTATACGTCCCCATGAGGAGGCGGTCCCCACCTCCGCGGCTATCCCCTTGCGGGGAGCGGCAGCCGCGGGGCCTCAGAGAAGACACCAGGCTGGGCCCCCACGGCACAGCGGGAGCACGTCCCCCGCAGGCCACTTAGCGACGGCGGCCAGCCGGCGGACGGTTGGGTTGCACGAGACGCTGCGGCCGCCCTGCTACCGGGTTCCTGGGAGGGCGTCCTGGAACCAGCGTCCACACCAAGCCCTTGGAAGGCCCAGGCGACGGAGGAGCCCCGTCAGGCAGGGGCCGAGGACGGTGACGGCCCGGGCGGGGACGAGCGTGTCAGGCAGGGGCAGAGGACGGTGACAGGTGATAGGCCGGGCGGGAAGGAGTCAGTCAGGCAGGGGCCGTGGAGGAGACGGGCTGGGTAAGGGTTAGGGTTAGTGTCAGGGCACAAGTCACAATCGCAAAGACCTGGAAGCCACCCGAGTGCCCATCGACCCACGAGTGGGTAAATAAAATGTGGCGCGTGGACACCACGGAGTGCTATTCGGCTATGAGGAGCAGCGGTGAGGGGGCACCTCTCGTGGTTCTCCTGGCCAGAGCTGGAACCCGTTCCAGTAAGCCAAGTATCCCAAGAATGGACACACGAGCACCACGTGCTCGCGCTCACCAGCAAATGGGTACGAACCGATGGACACCTAAGTGGACACAGAGGAATCACCTTCTTCGGGTGGGTGTCGGGCGGGTGGGGGGAGGGGATGGGCATACACATCCATTAGGAATGGGGTGGGTACGCACCGACTGGGGGATGGGCGCACTTGAAGCTCTGACCCGAGGGGGGAGGCTGGGAGAGGGCAACGCACCCGACCTTAACATTGGTGCCCCCACAATATGCTGGAACAACATGAGAGGTAAATGAATAAGAACACGGGGGGGGGGGAGGGGGGCACGGGCAACACATGTCACCTTAATACTTGGACTCCCATCATCTGCTTGAAAAGAGAGAGAAAAGAAAATGCAATAATAGAGATAAGAGACACTTTTTAAAAATAATGAATCCGGCCGGGCGCTGTGGCTCACGCCTGTAATCCTAGCTCTTGGGAGGCCGAGGCGGGCGGATTGCTCAAGGTCAGGAGTTCAAAACCAGCCTGAGCAAGAGCGAGACCCCGTCTCTACTATAAATAGAAAGAAATTAATTGGCCAACTGATATATATATAAAAAATTAGCGGGGCATGGTGGCGCATGCCTGCAGTCCCAGCTACCCTGGAGGCTGAGGCAGAAGGATCACTCGAGCCCAGGAGTTTGAAGTTGCTGTGAGCTAGGCTGACGCCACGGCACTCACTCTAGCCTGGGCAACAAACCGAGACTCTGTCTCAAAAAAAAAAAAAAAAAAAATGAATCCGAAGAGAAAAGTAAAAGGAGGCCTGTGGAGCAGGTCTGGGTGTGACTCCGGATCCCCGAACATCAGGTGCCACCACCAAAGATTCCTACGTGTAGCCCATAGAACCCCAAAAGCAACGGGAGGAGTTCTGGTCACATACTCCCTCAAAATGACATCCTGGCCTTCTTCTGGAACTCCCTCCCCTCTCAGACTCTCAAGGTTTCCTCCAGCGTGTCGGCTCCCACAGAGCAGACCTTTGGTCTGAGACCTGACTGTCCAGAAGCCACGCATGCTGCCGCGTGGCGGCGGTGTCACGGCTCGGGACAAGAGGAGGCCCAACGGCGCGGGCTGGGGCGCCAGGCACCGCGGCGGGCGCTGAGGGTGGGGGTCACCCCCACCCCGGGCCGCCCCCGCACTCCCAGAAACGCGACAGAACCAGAGGCAAAAAAAAAAAAGAAGAAGCCTACGGCACCCGGTATTCCCGGGCGGTCTCCCATCCAAGTTCTAACCAGGCCCGACCCTGCTTAGCTTCCGAGACCAGACGGGATCGGGCGCGTTCGGGGTGGTGTGGCCGTGGACGGCGGAGGGCGCCCCTGCCCCGCTCAAGAAGCCGAGCCTCTCTGCGCTTCCCCGCCGCCTCCTCCCGCCCCAGGCCCCGCGCCGGGTCGGGCCTGTTGAGTTCGCCGGCCGGGTCCCGCGGGCTCCGAGGGACGGGGGGTGACAGGCGGGGCGGGCAGGGAGCGGCGGGCCGGGGTTGGGGGCTGTCTCTGTACACACACACACTCACACTCACACTCACTCACTCACTCACACTCACACAAGATGCGCCTCCACGGCTGGACCCGCCCAGGTGGAGACCTTCAAGCCCCCCTCCTCTCCTGGCCTGGCCTCCTTCACCTCCCCGCCCCCCACCCCCAGCGCGCCGGGGCCGCAGACTGCGCACGGGCGGGAGGGGCGGGGCGCTCGCCCTTTGACCCCAGCCAGGGGCGGCCCTCCCCCACAACCCCTTTCAGCTGCGCCCCCCACCCTGTGGCCCGGCGGCCGCCTATTCCCCCGGGCCAGGGCTGGGGCACAGCGCACGGGGGAGGGGAGCCAGTGTATGGGGCGTCTCTCTCTCTCGGGATGTGTCCCATGGGTGGGGTTGGGTGGGGTGGCGTGGTTTGTGGGGCGCTGAAGAAATCAGTCCCCTCCATCTCCTCCCTCTGGAAAACACCCAAGCCCTTGGAGAACTGCCCGCACCGCTACCGTGGGGGCCGGGACCCTCCTCTGTGTCCTCCTGTGGCCCAGTCCAAGGGGCCTGGGCCTGGCCGGGGCTGCACTGGACCCCAACCACCCTGGCGTGTGGACTCGCTAAAAATCGGCCATTAGATATTGGATTCCAGCGTCATTGAGGTCATTTCACTAATGAGTGCACCGCAAAGAGTTTCCTAATCCATCTGTGAGGGTGGCAACCGAAAGAGAATTTTAGAGCTGACAGAATAGGCGAGGAAAGGCATAGGAGATTTCCACACCCAGTAAGGAAGCCTTTCCCGAAGTGGAAGAAAGAAAGGAGCAAACAGAGACACCGGTAGCCCGCCCGGATCAGAGTCTGCCCCTGAGAGAAAGTACCCTGACCAGGTTCACCCGTGGGTGGGTCGCGAGCTAGCGGCACTCAGAAGAGCGAGGCCCGCAGTCTGTGCAGAAGACACCTGCACTCGGGTGTGTGTGGCGGCACAATTCACAAGCAGCTCCAGATGTTAAGCCAAGGAGAAGCCAGGGAGTTCCCAACGCCCCAGGTGTCCTCAGCCCACGACTGGCTGCTGTGGGAATGCGAAGCCCGGCTCCTTGTCTCAGAGCGGGGCAACCAGGAGGTGTGATGTCCACCCCGGGGTTCCCAGGAGGATCAGACTGAAGCTGGGACTTGGCCTGAAAGTGTCCCCTCGCATGGCCACCCCCTTCCCCTTCCTGCTCCTCTACTCCTGGTGCCCCTCCATCCAGGGGCCAGACCTTAAAGAGTCACCCGCAAGAGAATCCTGGTCCCAAAGGAGCCTTCTGGGGGACCCCTGCTGAGAGAGGTTGTGGGCATGGCCCGCTGGGGCTCTGCCCGACCCAGGGCTGAGAGATGCAACCTCCCAGCTCTGGGTCCCTGCAGGAAGTGTTGGCAAGCACAGGGCCAGTCCTCCAAAGGCCCAGGTGCAGGGAGCCCAGGCCAAGCAGCCTGTGGAAGAAGCCACATGCTGTGCCACCCCGGGGAACACCACTGCAGGCCACGGCCCTTCCCACCTCCTCCTCCTCCTCCTCCTCCTCCTCCTCCCACCCCGCCCCCGCCCCCGCCCCCACATGGCACAGGGCCCAGAGACACCTCAGACACTTGCTACCCAAAGTGCAAAGGGCATCAGTTGCTCCTCCAAACCCCCCCCCCCAGCCCAGCAGACCACGTTGTCCAGCCAGCCCCCGGGCCTCCCTGGGGTGCCCAGCACAAAAGTGCAGACACCCACCGGACCCTCAATCTCAGTTTTCGGATGTTTTTGCCACTCTAAGGACCCGCAGGCCAGCTGGGCCTTCTGGCAGGACAGAGAGCCCCGGAATCCGACGTGGAGAGCTGGGTATACGTCCCCATGAGGAGGCGGTCCCCACCTCCGCGGCTATCCCCTTGCGGGGAGCGGCAGCCGCGGGGCCTCAGAGAAGACACCAGGCTGGGCCCCCACGGCACAGCGGGAGCACGTCCCCCGCAGGCCACTTAGCGACGGCGGCCAGCCGGCGGACGGTTGGGTTGCACGAGACGCTGCGGCCGCCCTGCTACCGGGTTCCTGGGAGGGCGTCCTGGAACCAGCGTCCACACCAAGCCCTTGGAAGGCCCAGGCGACGGAGGAGCCCCGTCAGGCAGGGGCCGAGGACGGTGACGGCCCGGGCGGGGACGAGCGTGTCAGGCAGGGGCAGAGGACGGTGACAGGTGATAGGCCGGGCGGGAAGGAGTCAGTCAGGCAGGGGCCGTGGAGGAGACGGGCTGGGTAAGGGTTAGGGTTAGTGTCAGGGCACAAGTCACAATCGCAAAGACCTGGAAGCCACCCGAGTGCCCATCGACCCACGAGTGGGTAAATAAAATGTGGCGCGTGGACACCACGGAGTGCTATTCGGCTATGAGGAGCAGCGGTGAGGGGGCACCTCTCGTGGTTCTCCTGGCCAGAGCTGGAACCCGTTCCAGTAAGCCAAGTATCCCAAGAATGGACACACGAGCACCACGTGCTCGCGCTCACCAGCAAATGGGTACGAACCGATGGACACCTAAGTGGACACAGAGGAATCACCTTCTTCGGGTGGGTGTCGGGCGGGTGGGGGGAGGGGATGGGCATACACATCCATTAGGAATGGGGTGGGTACGCACCGACTGGGGGATGGGCGCACTTGAAGCTCTGACCCGAGGGGGGAGGCTGGGAGAGGGCAACGCACCCGACCTTAACATTGGTGCCCCCACAATATGCTGGAACAACATGAGAGGTAAATGAATAAGAACACGGGGGGGGGGGGAGGGGGGCACGGGCAACACATGTCACCTTAATACTTGGACTCCCATCATCTGCTTGAAAAGAGAGAGAAAAGAAAATGCAATAATAGAGATAAGAGACACTTTTTAAAAATAATGAATCCGGCCGGGCGCTGTGGCTCACGCCTGTAATCCTAGCTCTTGGGAGGCCGAGGCGGGCGGATTGCTCAAGGTCAGGAGTTCAAAACCAGCCTGAGCAAGAGCGAGACCCCGTCTCTACTATAAATAGAAAGAAATTAATTGGCCAACTGATATATATATAAAAAATTAGCGGGGCATGGTGGCGCATGCCTGCAGTCCCAGCTACCCTGGAGGCTGAGGCAGAAGGATCACTCGAGCCCAGGAGTTTGAAGTTGCTGTGAGCTAGGCTGACGCCACGGCACTCACTCTAGCCTGGGCAACAAACCGAGACTCTGTCTCAAAAAAAAAAAAAAAAAAAATGAATCCGAAGAGAAAAGTAAAAGGAGGCCTGTGGAGCAGGTCTGGGTGTGACTCCGGATCCCCGAACATCAGGTGCCACCACCAAAGATTCCTACGTGTAGCCCATAGAACCCCAAAAGCAACGGGAGGAGTTCTGGTCACATACTCCCTCAAAATGACATCCTGGCCTTCTTCTGGAACTCCCTCCCCTCTCAGACTCTCAAGGTTTCCTCCAGCGTGTCGGCTCCCACAGAGCAGACCTTTGGTCTGAGACCTGACTGTCCAGAAGCCACGCATGCTGCCGCGTGGCGGCGGTGTCACGGCTCGGGACAAGAGGAGGCCCAACGGCGCGGGCTGGGGCGCCAGGCACCGCGGCGGGCGCTGAGGGTGGGGGTCACCCCCACCCCGGGCCGCCCCCGCACTCCCAGAAACGCGACAGAACCAGAGGCAAAAAAAAAAAAGAAGAAGCCTACGGCACCCGGTATTCCCAGGCGGTCTCCCATCCAAGTTCTAACCAGGCCCGACCCTGCTTAGCTTCCGAGACCAGACGGGATCGGGCGCGTTCGGGGTGGTGTGGCCGTGGACGGCGGAGGGCGCCCCTGCCCCGCTCAAGAAGCCGAGCCTCTCTGCGCTTCCCCGCCGCCTCCTCCCGCCCCAGGCCCCGCGCCGGGTCGGGCCTGTTGAGTTCGCCGGCCGGGTCCCGCGGGCTCCGAGGGACGGGGGGTGACAGGCGGGGCGGGCAGGGAGCGGCGGGCCGGGGTTGGGGGCTGTCTCTGTACACACACACACTCACACTCACACTCACTCACTCACTCACACTCACACAAGATGCGCCTCCACGGCTGGACCCGCCAAGGTGGAGACCTTCAAGCCCCCCTCCTCTCCTCGCCTGGCCTCCTTCACCTCCCCGCCCCCCACCCCCAGCGCGCCGGGGCCGCAGACTGCGCACGGGCGGGAGGGGCGGGGCGCTCGCCCTTTGACCCCAGCCAGGGGCGGCCCTCCCCCACAACCCCTTTCAGCTGCGCCCCCCACCCTGTGGCCCGGCGGCCGCCTATTCCCCCGGGCCAGGGCTGGGGCACAGCGCACGGGGGAGGGGAGCCAGTGTATGGGGCGTCTCTCTCTCTCGGGATGTGTCCCATGGGTGGGGTGGTGTGGTTTGTGGGGCGCTGAAGAAATCAGTCCCCTCCATCTCCTCCCTCTGGAAAACACCCAAGCCCTTGGAGAACTGCCCGCACCGCTACCGTGGGGGCCGGGACCCTCCTCTGTGTCCTCCTGTGGCCCAGTCCAAGGGGCCTGGGCCTGGCCGGGGCTGCACTGGACCCCAACCACCCTGGCGTGTGGACTCGCTAAAAATCGGCCATTAGATATTGGATTCCAGCGTCATTGAGGTCATTTCACTAATGAGTGCACCGCAAAGAGTTTCCTAATCCATCTGTGAGGGTGGCAACCGAAAGAGAATTTTAGAGCTGACAGAATAGGCGAGGAAAGGCATAGGAGATTTCCACACCCAGTAAGGAAGCCTTTCCCGAAGTGGAAGAAAGAAAGGAGCAAACAGAGACACCGGTAGCCCGCCCGGATCAGAGTCTGCCCCTGAGAGAAAGTACCCTGACCAGGTTCACCCGTGGGTGGGTCGCGAGCTAGCGGCACTCAGAAGAGCGAGGCCCGCAGTCTGTGCAGAAGACACCTGCACTCGGGTGTGTGTGGCGGCACAATTCACAAGCAGCTCCAGATGTTAAGCCAAGGAGAAGCCAGGGAGTTCCCAACGCCCCAGGTGTCCTCAGCCCACGACTGGCTGCTGTGGGAATGCGAAGCCCGGCTCCTTGTCTCAGAGCGGGGCAACCAGGAGGTGTGATGTCCACCCCGGGGTTCCCAGGAGGATCAGACTGAAGCTGGGACTTGGCCTGAAAGTGTCCCCTCGCATGGCCACCCCCTTCCCCTTCCTGCTCCTCTACTCCTGGTGCCCCTCCATCCAGGGGCCAGACCTTAAAGAGTCACCCGCAAGAGAATCCTGGTCCCAAAGGAGCCTTCTGGGGGACCCCTGCTGAGAGAGGTTGTGGGCATGGCCCGCTGGGGCTCTGCCCGACCCAGGGCTGAGAGATGCAACCTCCCAGCTCTGGGTCCCTGCAGGAAGTGTTGGCAAGCACAGGGCCAGTCCTCCAAAGGCCCAGGTGCAGGGAGCCCAGGCCAAGCAGCCTGTGGAAGAAGCCACATGCTGTGCCACCCCGGGGAACACCACTGCAGGCCACGGCCCTTCCCACCTCCTCCTCCTCCTCCTCCTCCTCCTCCTCCCACCCCGCCCCCGCCCCCGCCCCCACATGGCACAGGGCCCAGAGACACCTCAGACACTTGCTACCCAAAGTGCAAAGGGCATCAGTTGCTCCTCCAAACCCCCCCCCCCAGCCCAGCAGACCACGTTGTCCAGCCAGCCCCCGGGCCTCCCTGGGGTGCCCAGCACAAAAGTGCAGACACCCACCGGACCCTCAATCTCAGTTTTCGGATGTTTTTGCCACTCTAAGGACCCGCAGGCCAGCTGGGCCTTCTGGCAGGACAGAGAGCCCCGGAATCCGACGTGGAGAGCTGGGTATACGTCCCCATGAGGAGGCGGTCCCCACCTCCGCGGCTATCCCCTTGCGGGGAGCGGCAGCCGCGGGGCCTCAGAGAAGACACCAGGCTGGGCCCCCACGGCACAGCGGGAGCACGTCCCCCGCAGGCCACTTAGCGACGGCGGCCAGCCGGCGGACGGTTGGGTTGCACGAGACGCTGCGGCCGCCCTGCTACCGGGTTCCTGGGAGGGCGTCCTGGAACCAGCGTCCACACCAAGCCCTTGGAAGGCCCAGGCGACGGAGGAGCCCCGTCAGGCAGGGGCCGAGGACGGTGACGGCCCGGGCGGGGACGAGCGTGTCAGGCAGGGGCAGAGGACGGTGACAGGTGATAGGCCGGGCGGGAAGGAGTCAGTCAGGCAGGGGCCGTGGAGGAGACGGGCTGGGTAAGGGTTAGGGTTAGTGTCAGGGCACAAGTCACAATCGCAAAGACCTGGAAGCCACCCGAGTGCCCATCGACCCACGAGTGGGTAAATAAAATGTGGCGCGTGGACACCACGGAGTGCTATTCGGCTATGAGGAGCAGCGGTGAGGGGGCACCTCTCGTGGTTCTCCTGGCCAGAGCTGGAACCCGTTCCAGTAAGCCAAGTATCCCAAGAATGGACACACGAGCACCACGTGCTCGCGCTCACCAGCAAATGGGTACGAACCGATGGACACCTAAGTGGACACAGAGGAATCACCTTCTTCGGGTGGGTGTCGGGCGGGTGGGGGGAGGGGATGGGCATACACATCCATTAGGAATGGGGTGGGTACGCACCGACTGGGGGATGGGCGCACTTGAGCTCTGACCCGAGGGGGGAGGCTGGGAGAGGGCAACGCACCCGACCTTAACATTGGTGCCCCCACAATATGCTGGAACAACATGAGAGGTAAATGAATAAGAACACGGGGGGGGGGGAGGGGGGCACGGGCAACACATGTCACCTTAATACTTGGACTCCCATCATCTGCTTGAAAAGAGAGAGAAAAGAAAATGCAATAATAGAGATAAGAGACACTTTTTAAAAATAATGAATCCGGCCGGGCGCTGTGGCTCACGCCTGTAATCCTAGCTCTTGGGAGGCCGAGGCGGGCGGATTGCTCAAGGTCAGGAGTTCAAAACCAGCCTGAGCAAGAGCGAGACCCCGTCTCTACTATAAATAGAAAGAAATTAATTGGCCAACTGATATATATATAAAAAATTAGCGGGGCATGGTGGCGCATGCCTGCAGTCCCAGCTACCCTGGAGGCTGAGGCAGAAGGATCACTCGAGCCCAGGAGTTTGAAGTTGCTGTGAGCTAGGCTGACGCCACGGCACTCACTCTAGCCTGGGCAACAAACCGAGACTCTGTCTCAAAAAAAAAAAAAAAAAAAATGAATCCGAAGAGAAAAGTAAAAGGAGGCCTGTGGAGCAGGTCTGGGTGTGACTCCGGATCCCCGAACATCAGGTGCCACCACCAAAGATTCCTACGTGTAGCCCATAGAACCCCAAAAGCAACGGGAGGAGTTCTGGTCACATACTCCCTCAAAATGACATCCTGGCCTTCTTCTGGAACTCCCTCCCCTCTCAGACTCTCAAGGTTTCCTCCAGCGTGTCGGCTCCCACAGAGCAGACCTTTGGTCTGAGACCTGACTGTCCAGAAGCCACGCATGCTGCCGCGTGGCGGCGGTGTCACGGCTCGGGACAAGAGGAGGCCCAACGGCGCGGGCTGGGGCGCCAGGCACCGCGGCGGGCGCTGAGGGTGGGGGTCACCCCCACCCCGGGCCGCCCCCGCACTCCCAGAAACGCGACAGAACCAGAGGCAAAAAAAAAAAAGAAGAAGCCTACGGCACCCGGTATTCCCGGGCGGTCTCCCATCCAAGTTCTAACCAGGCCCGACCCTGCTTAGCTTCCGAGACCAGACGGGATCGGGCGCGTTCGGGGTGGTGTGGCCGTGGACGGCGGAGGGCGCCCCTGCCCCGCTCAAGAAGCCGAGCCTCTCTGCGCTTCCCCGCCGCCTCCTCCCGCCCCAGGCCCCGCGCCGGGTCGGGCCTGTTGAGTTCGCCGGCCGGGTCCCGCGGGCTCCGAGGGACGGGGGGTGACAGGCGGGGCGGGCAGGGAGCGGCGGGCCGGGGTTGGGGGCTGTCTCTGTACACACACACACTCACACTCACACTCACTCACTCACTCACACTCACACAAGATGCGCCTCCACGGCTGGACCCGCCCAGGTGGAGACCTTCAAGCCCCCCTCCTCTCCTCGCCTGGCCTCCTTCACCTCCCCGCCCCCCACCCCCAGCGCGCCGGGGCCGCAGACTGCGCACGGGCGGGAGGGGCGGGGCGCTCGCCCTTTGACCCCAGCCAGGGGCGGCCCTCCCCCACAACCCCTTTCAGCTGCGCCCCCCACCCTGTGGCCCGGCGGCCGCCTATTCCCCCGGGCCAGGGCTGGGGCACAGCGCACGGGGGAGGGGAGCCAGTGTATGGGGCGTCTCTCTCTCTCGGGATGTGTCCCATGGGTGGGGTTGGGTGGGGTGGCGTGGTTTGTGGGGCGCTGAAGAAATCAGTCCCCTCCATCTCCTCCCTCTGGAAAACACCCAAGCCCTTGGAGAACTGCCCGCACCGCTACCGTGGGGGCCGGGACCCTCCTCTGTGTCCTCCTGTGGCCCAGTCCAAGGGGCCTGGGCCTGGCCGGGGCTGCACTGGACCCCAACCACCCTGGCGTGTGGACTCGCTAAAAATCGGCCATTAGATATTGGATTCCAGCGTCATTGAGGTCATTTCACTAATGAGTGCACCGCAAAGAGTTTCCTAATCCATCTGTGAGGGTGGCAACCGAAAGAGAATTTTAGAGCTGACAGAATAGGCGAGGAAAGGCATAGGAGATTTCCACACCCAGTAAGGAAGCCTTTCCCGAAGTGGAAGAAAGAAAGGAGCAAACAGAGACACCGGTAGCCCGCCCGGATCAGAGTCTGCCCCTGAGAGAAAGTACCCTGACCAGGTTCACCCGTGGGTGGGTCGCGAGCTAGCGGCACTCAGAAGAGCGAGGCCCGCAGTCTGTGCAGAAGACACCTGCACTCGGGTGTGTGTGGCGGCACAATTCACAAGCAGCTCCAGATGTTAAGCCAAGGAGAAGCCAGGGAGTTCCCAACGCCCCAGGTGTCCTCAGCCCACGACTGGCTGCTGTGGGAATGCGAAGCCCGGCTCCTTGTCTCAGAGCGGGGCAACCAGGAGGTGTGATGTCCACCCCGGGGTTCCCAGGAGGATCAGACTGAAGCTGGGACTTGGCCTGAAAGTGTCCCCTCGCATGGCCACCCCCTTCCCCTTCCTGCTCCTCTACTCCTGGTGCCCCTCCATCCAGGGGCCAGACCTTAAAGAGTCACCCGCAAGAGAATCCTGGTCCCAAAGGAGCCTTCTGGGGGACCCCTGCTGAGAGAGGTTGTGGGCATGGCCCGCTGGGGCTCTGCCCGACCCAGGGCTGAGAGATGCAACCTCCCAGCTCTGGGTCCCTGCAGGAAGTGTTGGCAAGCACAGGGCCAGTCCTCCAAAGGCCCAGGTGCAGGGAGCCCAGGCCAAGCAGCCTGTGGAAGAAGCCACATGCTGTGCCACCCCGGGGAACACCACTGCAGGCCACGGCCCTTCCCACCTCCTCCTCCTCCTCCTCCTCCTCCTCCTCCCACCCCGCCCCCGCCCCCGCCCCCACATGGCACAGGGCCCAGAGACACCTCAGACACTTGCTACCCAAAGTGCAAAGGGCATCAGTTGCTCCTCCAAACCCCCCCCCCCAGCCCAGCAGACCACGTTGTCCAGCCAGCCCCCGGGCCTCCCTGGGGTGCCCAGCACAAAAGTGCAGACACCCACCGGACCCTCAATCTCAGTTTTCGGATGTTTTTGCCACTCTAAGGACCCGCAGGCCAGCTGGGCCTTCTGGCAGGACAGAGAGCCCCGGAATCCGACGTGGAGAGCTGGGTATACGTCCCCATGAGGAGGCGGTCCCCACCTCCGCGGCTATCCCCTTGCGGGGAGCGGCAGCCGCGGGGCCTCAGAGAAGACACCAGGCTGGGCCCCCACGGCACAGCGGGAGCACGTCCCCCGCAGGCCACTTAGCGACGGCGGCCAGCCGGCGGACGGTTGGGTTGCACGAGACGCTGCGGCCGCCCTGCTACCGGGTTCCTGGGAGGGCGTCCTGGAACCAGCGTCCACACCAAGCCCTTGGAAGGCCCAGGCGACGGAGGAGCCCCGTCAGGCAGGGGCCGAGGACGGTGACGGCCCGGGCGGGGACGAGCGTGTCAGGCAGGGGCAGAGGACGGTGACAGGTGATAGGCCGGGCGGGAAGGAGTCAGTCAGGCAGGGGCCGTGGAGGAGACGGGCTGGGTAAGGGTTAGGGTTAGTGTCAGGGCACAAGTCACAATCGCAAAGACCTGGAAGCCACCCGAGTGCCCATCGACCCACGAGTGGGTAAATAAAATGTGGCGCGTGGACACCACGGAGTGCTATTCGGCTATGAGGAGCAGCGGTGAGGGGGCACCTCTCGTGGTTCTCCTGGCCAGAGCTGGAACCCGTTCCAGTAAGCCAAGTATCCCAAGAATGGACACACGAGCACCACGTGCTCGCGCTCACCAGCAAATGGGTACGAACCGATGGACACCTAAGTGGACACAGAGGAATCACCTTCTTCGGGTGGGTGTCGGGCGGGTGGGGGGAGGGGATGGGCATACACATCCATTAGGAATGGGGTGGGTACGCACCGACTGGGGGATGGGCGCACTTGAAGCTCTGACCCGAGGGGGGAGGCTGGGAGAGGGCAACGCACCCGACCTTAACATTGGTGCCCCCACAATATGCTGGAACAACATGAGAGGTAAATGAATAAGAACACGGGGGGGGGGGAGGGGGGCACGGGCAACACATGTCACCTTAATACTTGGACTCCCATCATCTGCTTGAAAAGAGAGAGAAAAGAAAATGCAATAATAGAGATAAGAGACACTTTTTAAAAATAATGAATCCGGCCGGGCGCTGTGGCTCACGCCTGTAATCCTAGCTCTTGGGAGGCCGAGGCGGGCGGATTGCTCAAGGTCAGGAGTTCAAAACCAGCCTGAGCAAGAGCGAGACCCCGTCTCTACTATAAATAGAAAGAAATTAATTGGCCAACTGATATATATATAAAAAATTAGCGGGGCATGGTGGCGCATGCCTGCAGTCCCAGCTACCCTGGAGGCTGAGGCAGAAGGATCACTCGAGCCCAGGAGTTTGAAGTTGCTGTGAGCTAGGCTGACGCCACGGCACTCACTCTAGCCTGGGCAACAAACCGAGACTCTGTCTCAAAAAAAAAAAAAAAAAAATGAATCCGAAGAGAAAAGTAAAAGGAGGCCTGTGGAGCAGGTCTGGGTGTGACTCCGGATCCCCGAACATCAGGTGCCACCACCAAAGATTCCTACGTGTAGCCCATAGAACCCCAAAAGCAACGGGAGGAGTTCTGGTCACATACTCCCTCAAAATGACATCCTGGCCTTCTTCTGGAACTCCCTCCCCTCTCAGACTCTCAAGGTTTCCTCCAGCGTGTCGGCTCCCACAGAGCAGACCTTTGGTCTGAGACCTGACTGTCCAGAAGCCACGCATGCTGCCGCGTGGCGGCGGTGTCACGGCTCGGGACAAGAGGAGGCCCAACGGCGCGGGCTGGGGCGCCAGGCACCGCGGCGGGCGCTGAGGGTGGGGGTCACCCCCACCCCGGGCCGCCCCCGCACTCCCAGAAACGCGACAGAACCAGAGGCAAAAAAAAAAAAGAAGAAGCCTACGGCACCCGGTATTCCCGGGCGGTCTCCCATCCAAGTTCTAACCAGGCCCGACCCTGCTTAGCTTCCGAGACCAGACGGGATCGGGCGCGTTCGGGGTGGTGTGGCCGTGGACGGCGGAGGGCGCCCCTGCCCCGCTCAAGAAGCCGAGCCTCTCTGCGCTTCCCCGCCGCCTCCTCCCGCCCCAGGCCCCGCGCCGGGTCGGGCCTGTTGAGTTCGCCGGCCGGGTCCCGCGGGCTCCGAGGGACGGGGGGTGACAGGCGGGGCGGGCAGGGAGCGGCGGGCCGGGGTTGGGGGCTGTCTCTGTACACACACACACTCACACTCACACTCACTCACTCACTCACACTCACACAAGATGCGCCTCCACGGCTGGACCCGCCCAGGTGGAGACCTTCAAGCCCCCCTCCTCTCCTCGCCTGGCCTCCTTCACCTCCCCGCCCCCCACCCCCAGCGCGCCGGGGCCGCAGACTGCGCACGGGCGGGAGGGGCGGGGCGCTCGCCCTTTGACCCCAGCCAGGGGCGGCCCTCCCCCACAACCCCTTTCAGCTGCGCCCCCCACCCTGTGGCCCGGCGGCCGCCTATTCCCCCGGGCCAGGGCTGGGGCACAGCGCACGGGGGAGGGGAGCCAGTGTATGGGGCGTCTCTCTCTCTCGGGATGTGTCCCATGGGTGGGGTTGGGTGGGGTGGCGTGGTTTGTGGGGCGCTGAAGAAATCAGTCCCCTCCATCTCCTCCCTCTGGAAAACACCCAAGCCCTTGGAGAACTGCCCGCACCGCTACCGTGGGGGCCGGGACCCTCCTCTGTGTCCTCCTGTGGCCCAGTCCAAGGGGCCTGGGCCTGGCCGGGGCTGCACTGGACCCCAACCACCCTGGCGTGTGGACTCGCTAAAAATCGGCCATTAGATATTGGATTCCAGCGTCATTGAGGTCATTTCACTAATGAGTGCACCGCAAAGAGTTTCCTAATCCATCTGTGAGGGTGGCAACCGAAAGAGAATTTTAGAGCTGACAGAATAGGCGAGGAAAGGCATAGGAGATTTCCACACCCAGTAAGGAAGCCTTTCCCGAAGTGGAAGAAAGAAAGGAGCAAACAGAGACACCGGTAGCCCGCCCGGATCAGAGTCTGCCCCTGAGAGAAAGTACCCTGACCAGGTTCACCCGTGGGTGGGTCGCGAGCTAGCGGCACTCAGAAGAGCGAGGCCCGCAGTCTGTGCAGAAGACACCTGCACTCGGGTGTGTGTGGCGGCACAATTCACAAGCAGCTCCAGATGTTAAGCCAAGGAGAAGCCAGGGAGTTCCCAACGCCCCAGGTGTCCTCAGCCCACGACTGGCTGCTGTGGGAATGCGAAGCCCGGCTCCTTGTCTCAGAGCGGGGCAACCAGGAGGTGTGATGTCCACCCCGGGGTTCCCAGGAGGATCAGACTGAAGCTGGGACTTGGCCTGAAAGTGTCCCCTCGCATGGCCACCCCCTTCCCCTTCCTGCTCCTCTACTCCTGGTGCCCCTCCATCCAGGGGCCAGACCTTAAAGAGTCACCCGCAAGAGAATCCTGGTCCCAAAGGAGCCTTCTGGGGGACCCCTGCTGAGAGAGGTTGTGGGCATGGCCCGCTGGGGCTCTGCCCGACCCAGGGCTGAGAGATGCAACCTCCCAGCTCTGGGTCCCTGCAGGAAGTGTTGGCAAGCACAGGGCCAGTCCTCCAAAGGCCCAGGTGCAGGGAGCCCAGGCCAAGCAGCCTGTGGAAGAAGCCACATGCTGTGCCACCCCGGGGAACACCACTGCAGGCCACGGCCCTTCCCACCTCCTCCTCCTCCTCCTCCTCCTCCTCCTCCCACCCCGCCCCCGCCCCCGCCCCCACATGGCACAGGGCCCAGAGACACCTCAGACACTTGCTACCCAAAGTGCAAAGGGCATCAGTTGCTCCTCCAAACCCCCCCCCCCAGCCCAGCAGACCACGTTGTCCAGCCAGCCCCCGGGCCTCCCTGGGGTGCCCAGCACAAAAGTGCAGACACCCACCGGACCCTCAATCTCAGTTTTCGGATGTTTTTGCCACTCTAAGGACCCGCAGGCCAGCTGGGCCTTCTGGCAGGACAGAGAGCCCCGGAATCCGACGTGGAGAGCTGGGTATACGTCCCCATGAGGAGGCGGTCCCCACCTCCGCGGCTATCCCCTTGCGGGGAGCGGCAGCCGCGGGGCCTCAGAGAAGACACCAGGCTGGGCCCCCACGGCACAGCGGGAGCACGTCCCCCGCAGGCCACTTAGCGACGGCGGCCAGCCGGCGGACGGTTGGGTTGCACGAGACGCTGCGGCCGCCCTGCTACCGGGTTCCTGGGAGGGCGTCCTGGAACCAGCGTCCACACCAAGCCCTTGGAAGGCCCAGGCGACGGAGGAGCCCCGTCAGGCAGGGGCCGAGGACGGTGACGGCCCGGGCGGGGACGAGCGTGTCAGGCAGGGGCAGAGGACGGTGACAGGTGATAGGCCGGGCGGGAAGGAGTCAGTCAGGCAGGGGCCGTGGAGGAGACGGGCTGGGTAAGGGTTAGGGTTAGTGTCAGGGCACAAGTCACAATCGCAAAGACCTGGAAGCCACCCGAGTGCCCATCGACCCACGAGTGGGTAAATAAAATGTGGCGCGTGGACACCACGGAGTGCTATTCGGCTATGAGGAGCAGCGGTGAGGGGGCACCTCTCGTGGTTCTCCTGGCCAGAGCTGGAACCCGTTCCAGTAAGCCAAGTATCCCAAGAATGGACACACGAGCACCACGTGCTCGCGCTCACCAGCAAATGGGTACGAACCGATGGACACCTAAGTGGACACAGAGGAATCACCTTCTTCGGGTGGGTGTCGGGCGGGTGGGGGGAGGGGATGGGCATACACATCCATTAGGAATGGGGTGGGTACGCACCGACTGGGGGATGGGCGCACTTGAAGCTCTGACCCGAGGGGGGAGGCTGGGAGAGGGCAACGCACCCGACCTTAACATTGGTGCCCCCACAATATGCTGGAACAACATGAGAGGTAAATGAATAAGAACACGGGGGGGGGGGAGGGGGGCACGGGCAACACATGTCACCTTAATACTTGGACTCCCATCATCTGCTTGAAAAGAGAGAGAAAAGAAAATGCAATAATAGAGATAAGAGACACTTTTTAAAAATAATGAATCCGGCCGGGCGCTGTGGCTCACGCCTGTAATCCTAGCTCTTGGGAGGCCGAGGCGGGCGGATTGCTCAAGGTCAGGAGTTCAAAACCAGCCTGAGCAAGAGCGAGACCCCGTCTCTACTATAAATAGAAAGAAATTAATTGGCCAACTGATATATATATAAAAAATTAGCGGGGCATGGTGGCGCATGCCTGCAGTCCCAGCTACCCTGGAGGCTGAGGCAGAAGGATCACTCGAGCCCAGGAGTTTGAAGTTGCTGTGAGCTAGGCTGACGCCACGGCACTCACTCTAGCCTGGGCAACAAACCGAGACTCTGTCTCAAAAAAAAAAAAAAAAAAAATGAATCCGAAGAGAAAAGTAAAAGGAGGCCTGTGGAGCAGGTCTGGGTGTGACTCCGGATCCCCGAACATCAGGTGCCACCACCAAAGATTCCTACGTGTAGCCCATAGAACCCCAAAAGCAACGGGAGGAGTTCTGGTCACATACTCCCTCAAAATGACATCCTGGCCTTCTTCTGGAACTCCCTCCCCTCTCAGACTCTCAAGGTTTCCTCCAGCGTGTCGGCTCCCACAGAGCAGACCTTTGGTCTGAGACCTGACTGTCCAGAAGCCACGCATGCTGCCGCGTGGCGGCGGTGTCACGGCTCGGGACAAGAGGAGGCCCAACGGCGCGGGCTGGGGCGCCAGGCACCGCGGCGGGCGCTGAGGGTGGGGGTCACCCCCACCCCGGGCCGCCCCCGCACTCCCAGAAACGCGACAGAACCAGAGGCAAAAAAAGAAAAGAAGAAGCCTACGGCACCCGGTATACACCGGGCGGTCTCCCATCCAAGTTCTAACCAGGCCCGACCCTGCTTAGCTTCCGAGACCAGACGGGATCGGGCGCGTTCGGGGTGGTGTGGCCGTGGACGGCGGAGGGCGCCCCTGCCCCGCTCAAGAAGCCGAGCCTCTCTGCGCTTCCCCGCCGCCTCCTCCCGCCCCAGGCCCCGCGCCGGGTCGGGCCTGTTGAGTTCGCCGGCCGGGTCCCGCGGGCTCCGAGGGACGGGGGGTGACAGGCGGGGCGGGCAGGGAGCGGCGGGCCGGGGTTGGGGGCTGTCTCTGTACACACACACACTCACACTCACACTCACTCACTCACTCACACTCACACAAGATGCGCCTCCACGGCTGGACCCGCCAAGGTGGAGACCTTCAAGCCCCCCTCCTCTCCTCGCCTGGCCTCCTTCACCTCCCCGCCCCCCACCCCCAGCGCGCCGGGGCCGCAGACTGCGCACGGGCGGGAGGGGCGGGGCGCTCGCCCTTTGACCCCAGCCAGGGGCGGCCCTCCCCCACAACCCCTTTCAGCTGCGCCCCCCACCCTGTGGCCCGGCGGCCGCCTATTCCCCCGGGCCAGGGCTGGGGCACAGCGCACGGGGGAGGGGAGCCAGTGTATGGGGCGTCTCTCTCTCTCGGGATGTGTCCCATGGGTGGGGTGGTGTGGTTTGTGGGGCGCTGAAGAAATCAGTCCCCTCCATCTCCTCCCTCTGGAAAACACCCAAGCCCTTGGAGAACTGCCCGCACCGCTACCGTGGGGGCCGGGACCCTCCTCTGTGTCCTCCTGTGGCCCAGTCCAAGGGGCCTGGGCCTGGCCGGGGCTGCACTGGACCCCAACCACCCTGGCGTGTGGACTCGCTAAAAATCGGCCATTAGATATTGGATTCCAGCGTCATTGAGGTCATTTCACTAATGAGTGCACCGCAAAGAGTTTCCTAATCCATCTGTGAGGGTGGCAACCGAAAGAGAATTTTAGAGCTGACAGAATAGGCGAGGAAAGGCATAGGAGATTTCCACACCCAGTAAGGAAGCCTTTCCCGAAGTGGAAGAAAGAAAGGAGCAAACAGAGACACCGGTAGCCCGCCCGGATCAGAGTCTGCCCCTGAGAGAAAGTACCCTGACCAGGTTCACCCGTGGGTGGGTCGCGAGCTAGCGGCACTCAGAAGAGCGAGGCCCGCAGTCTGTGCAGAAGACACCTGCACTCGGGTGTGTGTGGCGGCACAATTCACAAGCAGCTCCAGATGTTAAGCCAAGGAGAAGCCAGGGAGTTCCCAACGCCCCAGGTGTCCTCAGCCCACGACTGGCTGCTGTGGGAATGCGAAGCCCGGCTCCTTGTCTCAGAGCGGGGCAACCAGGAGGTGTGATGTCCACCCCGGGGTTCCCAGGAGGATCAGACTGAAGCTGGGACTTGGCCTGAAAGTGTCCCCTCGCATGGCCACCCCCTTCCCCTTCCTGCTCCTCTACTCCTGGTGCCCCTCCATCCAGGGGCCAGACCTTAAAGAGTCACCCGCAAGAGAATCCTGGTCCCAAAGGAGCCTTCTGGGGGACCCCTGCTGAGAGAGGTTGTGGGCATGGCCCGCTGGGGCTCTGCCCGACCCAGGGCTGAGAGATGCAACCTCCCAGCTCTGGGTCCCTGCAGGAAGTGTTGGCAAGCACAGGGCCAGTCCTCCAAAGGCCCAGGTGCAGGGAGCCCAGGCCAAGCAGCCTGTGGAAGAAGCCACATGCTGTGCCACCCCGGGGAACACCACTGCAGGCCACGGCCCTTCCCACCTCCTCCTCCTCCTCCTCCTCCTCCTCCTCCCACCCCGCCCCCGCCCCCGCCCCCACATGGCACAGGGCCCAGAGACACCTCAGACACTTGCTACCCAAAGTGCAAAGGGCATCAGTTGCTCCTCCAAACCCCCCCCCCCAGCCCAGCAGACCACGTTGTCCAGCCAGCCCCCGGGCCTCCCTGGGGTGCCCAGCACAAAAGTGCAGACACCCACCGGACCCTCAATCTCAGTTTTCGGATGTTTTTGCCACTCTAAGGACCCGCAGGCCAGCTGGGCCTTCTGGCAGGACAGAGAGCCCCGGAATCCGACGTGGAGAGCTGGGTATACGTCCCCATGAGGAGGCGGTCCCCACCTCCGCGGCTATCCCCTTGCGGGGAGCGGCAGCCGCGGGGCCTCAGAGAAGACACCAGGCTGGGCCCCCACGGCACAGCGGGAGCACGTCCCCCGCAGGCCACTTAGCGACGGCGGCCAGCCGGCGGACGGTTGGGTTGCACGAGACGCTGCGGCCGCCCTGCTACCGGGTTCCTGGGAGGGCGTCCTGGAACCAGCGTCCACACCAAGCCCTTGGAAGGCCCAGGCGACGGAGGAGCCCCGTCAGGCAGGGGCCGAGGACGGTGACGGCCCGGGCGGGGACGAGCGTGTCAGGCAGGGGCAGAGGACGGTGACAGGTGATAGGCCGGGCGGGAAGGAGTCAGTCAGGCAGGGGCCGTGGAGGAGACGGGCTGGGTAAGGGTTAGGGTTAGTGTCAGGGCACAAGTCACAATCGCAAAGACCTGGAAGCCACCCGAGTGCCCATCGACCCACGAGTGGGTAAATAAAATGTGGCGCGTGGACACCACGGAGTGCTATTCGGCTATGAGGAGCAGCGGTGAGGGGGCACCTCTCGTGGTTCTCCTGGCCAGAGCTGGAACCCGTTCCAGTAAGCCAAGTATCCCAAGAATGGACACACGAGCACCACGTGCTCGCGCTCACCAGCAAATGGGTACGAACCGATGGACACCTAAGTGGACACAGAGGAATCACCTTCTTCGGGTGGGTGTCGGGCGGGTGGGGGGAGGGGATGGGCATACACATCCATTAGGAATGGGGTGGGTACGCACCGACTGGGGGATGGGCGCACTTGAAGCTCTGACCCGAGGGGGGAGGCTGGGAGAGGGCAACGCACCCGACCTTAACATTGGTGCCCCCACAATATGCTGGAACAACATGAGAGGTAAATGAATAAGAACACGGGGGGGGGGAGGGGGGCACGGGCAACACATGTCACCTTAATACTTGGACTCCCATCATCTGCTTGAAAAGAGAGAGAAAAGAAAATGCAATAATAGAGATAAGAGACACTTTTTAAAAATAATGAATCCGGCCGGGCGCTGTGGCTCACGCCTGTAATCCTAGCTCTTGGGAGGCCGAGGCGGGCGGATTGCTCAAGGTCAGGAGTTCAAAACCAGCCTGAGCAAGAGCGAGACCCCGTCTCTACTATAAATAGAAAGAAATTAATTGGCCAACTGATATATATATAAAAAATTAGCGGGGCATGGTGGCGCATGCCTGCAGTCCCAGCTACCCTGGAGGCTGAGGCAGAAGGATCACTCGAGCCCAGGAGTTTGAAGTTGCTGTGAGCTAGGCTGACGCCACGGCACTCACTCTAGCCTGGGCAACAAACCGAGACTCTGTCTCAAAAAAAAAAAAAAAAAAATGAATCCGAAGAGAAAAGTAAAAGGAGGCCTGTGGAGCAGGTCTGGGTGTGACTCCGGATCCCCGAACATCAGGTGCCACCACCAAAGATTCCTACGTGTAGCCCATAGAACCCCAAAAGCAACGGGAGGAGTTCTGGTCACATACTCCCTCAAAATGACATCCTGGCCTTCTTCTGGAACTCCCTCCCCTCTCAGACTCTCAAGGTTTCCTCCAGCGTGTCGGCTCCCACAGAGCAGACCTTTGGTCTGAGACCTGACTGTCCAGAAGCCACGCATGCTGCCGCGTGGCGGCGGTGTCACGGCTCGGGACAAGAGGAGGCCCAACGGCGCGGGCTGGGGCGCCAGGCACCGCGGCGGGCGCTGAGGGTGGGGGTCACCCCCACCCCGGGCCGCCCCCGCACTCCCAGAAACGCGACAGAACCAGAGGCAAAAAAAGAAAAGAAGAAGCCTACGGCACCCGGTATACACCGGGCGGTCTCCCATCCAAGTTCTAACCAGGCCCGACCCTGCTTAGCTTCCGAGACCAGACGGGATCGGGCGCGTTCGGGGTGGTGTGGCCGTGGACGGCGGAGGGCGCCCCTGCCCCGCTCAAGAAGCCGAGCCTCTCTGCGCTTCCCCGCCGCCTCCTCCCGCCCCAGGCCCCGCGCCGGGTCGGGCCTGTTGAGTTCGCCGGCCGGGTCCCGCGGGCTCCGAGGGACGGGGGGTGACAGGCGGGGCGGGCAGGGAGCGGCGGGCCGGGGTTGGGGGCTGTCTCTGTACACACACACACTCACACTCACACTCACTCACTCACTCACACTCACACAAGATGCGCCTCCACGGCTGGACCCGCCAAGGTGGAGACCTTCAAGCCCCCCTCCTCTCCTCGCCTGGCCTCCTTCACCTCCCCGCCCCCCACCCCCAGCGCGCCGGGGCCGCAGACTGCGCACGGGCGGGAGGGGCGGGGCGCTCGCCCTTTGACCCCAGCCAGGGGCGGCCCTCCCCCACAACCCCTTTCAGCTGCGCCCCCCACCCTGTGGCCCGGCGGCCGCCTATTCCCCCGGGCCAGGGCTGGGGCACAGCGCACGGGGGAGGGGAGCCAGTGTATGGGGCGTCTCTCTCTCTCGGGATGTGTCCCATGGGTGGGGTGGTGTGGTTTGTGGGGCGCTGAAGAAATCAGTCCCCTCCATCTCCTCCCTCTGGAAAACACCCAAGCCCTTGGAGAACTGCCCGCACCGCTACCGTGGGGGCCGGGACCCTCCTCTGTGTCCTCCTGTGGCCCAGTCCAAGGGGCCTGGGCCTGGCCGGGGCTGCACTGGACCCCAACCACCCTGGCGTGTGGACTCGCTAAAAATCGGCCATTAGATATTGGATTCCAGCGTCATTGAGGTCATTTCACTAATGAGTGCACCGCAAAGAGTTTCCTAATCCATCTGTGAGGGTGGCAACCGAAAGAGAATTTTAGAGCTGACAGAATAGGCGAGGAAAGGCATAGGAGATTTCCACACCCAGTAAGGAAGCCTTTCCCGAAGTGGAAGAAAGAAAGGAGCAAACAGAGACACCGGTAGCCCGCCCGGATCAGAGTCTGCCCCTGAGAGAAAGTACCCTGACCAGGTTCACCCGTGGGTGGGTCGCGAGCTAGCGGCACTCAGAAGAGCGAGGCCCGCAGTCTGTGCAGAAGACACCTGCACTCGGGTGTGTGTGGCGGCACAATTCACAAGCAGCTCCAGATGTTAAGCCAAGGAGAAGCCAGGGAGTTCCCAACGCCCCAGGTGTCCTCAGCCCACGACTGGCTGCTGTGGGAATGCGAAGCCCGGCTCCTTGTCTCAGAGCGGGGCAACCAGGAGGTGTGATGTCCACCCCGGGGTTCCCAGGAGGATCAGACTGAAGCTGGGACTTGGCCTGAAAGTGTCCCCTCGCATGGCCACCCCCTTCCCCTTCCTGCTCCTCTACTCCTGGTGCCCCTCCATCCAGGGGCCAGACCTTAAAGAGTCACCCGCAAGAGAATCCTGGTCCCAAAGGAGCCTTCTGGGGGACCCCTGCTGAGAGAGGTTGTGGGCATGGCCCGCTGGGGCTCTGCCCGACCCAGGGCTGAGAGATGCAACCTCCCAGCTCTGGGTCCCTGCAGGAAGTGTTGGCAAGCACAGGGCCAGTCCTCCAAAGGCCCAGGTGCAGGGAGCCCAGGCCAAGCAGCCTGTGGAAGAAGCCACATGCTGTGCCACCCCGGGGAACACCACTGCAGGCCACGGCCCTTCCCACCTCCTCCTCCTCCTCCTCCTCCTCCTCCTCCCACCCCGCCCCCGCCCCCGCCCCCACATGGCACAGGGCCCAGAGACACCTCAGACACTTGCTACCCAAAGTGCAAAGGGCATCAGTTGCTCCTCCAAACCCCCCCCCCCAGCCCAGCAGACCACGTTGTCCAGCCAGCCCCCGGGCCTCCCTGGGGTGCCCAGCACAAAAGTGCAGACACCCACCGGACCCTCAATCTCAGTTTTCGGATGTTTTTGCCACTCTAAGGACCCGCAGGCCAGCTGGGCCTTCTGGCAGGACAGAGAGCCCCGGAATCCGACGTGGAGAGCTGGGTATACGTCCCCATGAGGAGGCGGTCCCCACCTCCGCGGCTATCCCCTTGCGGGGAGCGGCAGCCGCGGGGCCTCAGAGAAGACACCAGGCTGGGCCCCCACGGCACAGCGGGAGCACGTCCCCCGCAGGCCACTTAGCGACGGCGGCCAGCCGGCGGACGGTTGGGTTGCACGAGACGCTGCGGCCGCCCTGCTACCGGGTTCCTGGGAGGGCGTCCTGGAACCAGCGTCCACACCAAGCCCTTGGAAGGCCCAGGCGACGGAGGAGCCCCGTCAGGCAGGGGCCGAGGACGGTGACGGCCCGGGCGGGGACGAGCGTGTCAGGCAGGGGCAGAGGACGGTGACAGGTGATAGGCCGGGCGGGAAGGAGTCAGTCAGGCAGGGGCCGTGGAGGAGACGGGCTGGGTAAGGGTTAGGGTTAGTGTCAGGGCACAAGTCACAATCGCAAAGACCTGGAAGCCACCCGAGTGCCCATCGACCCACGAGTGGGTAAATAAAATGTGGCGCGTGGACACCACGGAGTGCTATTCGGCTATGAGGAGCAGCGGTGAGGGGGCACCTCTCGTGGTTCTCCTGGCCAGAGCTGGAACCCGTTCCAGTAAGCCAAGTATCCCAAGAATGGACACACGAGCACCACGTGCTCGCGCTCACCAGCAAATGGGTACGAACCGATGGACACCTAAGTGGACACAGAGGAATCACCTTCTTCGGGTGGGTGTCGGGCGGGTGGGGGGAGGGGATGGGCATACACATCCATTAGGAATGGGGTGGGTACGCACCGACTGGGGGATGGGCGCACTTGAAGCTCTGACCCGAGGGGGGAGGCTGGGAGAGGGCAACGCACCCGACCTTAACATTGGTGCCCCCACAATATGCTGGAACAACATGAGAGGTAAATGAATAAGAACACGGGGGGGGGGGAGGGGGGCACGGGCAACACATGTCACCTTAATACTTGGACTCCCATCATCTGCTTGAAAAGAGAGAGAAAAGAAAATGCAATAATAGAGATAAGAGACACTTTTTAAAAATAATGAATCCGGCCGGGCGCTGTGGCTCACGCCTGTAATCCTAGCTCTTGGGAGGCCGAGGCGGGCGGATTGCTCAAGGTCAGGAGTTCAAAACCAGCCTGAGCAAGAGCGAGACCCCGTCTCTACTATAAATAGAAAGAAATTAATTGGCCAACTGATATATATATAAAAAATTAGCGGGGCATGGTGGCGCATGCCTGCAGTCCCAGCTACCCTGGAGGCTGAGGCAGAAGGATCACTCGAGCCCAGGAGTTTGAAGTTGCTGTGAGCTAGGCTGACGCCACGGCACTCACTCTAGCCTGGGCAACAAACCGAGACTCTGTCTCAAAAAAAAAAAAAAAAAAAATGAATCCGAAGAGAAAAGTAAAAGGAGGCCTGTGGAGCAGGTCTGGGTGTGACTCCGGATCCCCGAACATCAGGTGCCACCACCAAAGATTCCTACGTGTAGCCCATAGAACCCCAAAAGCAACGGGAGGAGTTCTGGTCACATACTCCCTCAAAATGACATCCTGGCCTTCTTCTGGAACTCCCTCCCCTCTCAGACTCTCAAGGTTTCCTCCAGCGTGTCGGCTCCCACAGAGCAGACCTTTGGTCTGAGACCTGACTGTCCAGAAGCCACGCATGCTGCCGCGTGGCGGCGGTGTCACGGCTCGGGACAAGAGGAGGCCCAACGGCGCGGGCTGGGGCGCCAGGCACCGCGGCGGGCGCTGAGGGTGGGGGTCACCCCCACCCCGGGCCGCCCCCGCACTCCCAGAAACGCGACAGAACCAGAGGCAAAAAAAAAAAAGAAGAAGCCTACGGCACCCGGTATTCCCGGGCGGTCTCCCATCCAAGTTCTAACCAGGCCCGACCCTGCTTAGCTTCCGAGACCAGACGGGATCGGGCGCGTTCGGGGTGGTGTGGCCGTGGACGGCGGAGGGCGCCCCTGCCCCGCTCAAGAAGCCGAGCCTCTCTGCGCTTCCCCGCCGCCTCCTCCCGCCCCAGGCCCCGCGCCGGGTCGGGCCTGTTGAGTTCGCCGGCCGGGTCCCGCGGGCTCCGAGGGACGGGGGGTGACAGGCGGGGCGGGCAGGGAGCGGCGGGCCGGGGTTGGGGGCTGTCTCTGTACACACACACACTCACACTCACACTCACTCACTCACTCACACTCACACAAGATGCGCCTCCACGGCTGGACCCGCCCAGGTGGAGACCTTCAAGCCCCCCTCCTCTCCTCGCCTGGCCTCCTTCACCTCCCCGCCCCCCACCCCCAGCGCGCCGGGGCCGCAGACTGCGCACGGGCGGGAGGGGCGGGGCGCTCGCCCTTTGACCCCAGCCAGGGGCGGCCCTCCCCCACAACCCCTTTCAGCTGCGCCCCCCACCCTGTGGCCCGGCGGCCGCCTATTCCCCCGGGCCAGGGCTGGGGCACAGCGCACGGGGGAGGGGAGCCAGTGTATGGGGCGTCTCTCTCTCTCGGGATGTGTCCCATGGGTGGGGTTGGGTGGGGTGGCGTGGTTTGTGGGGCGCTGAAGAAATCAGTCCCCTCCATCTCCTCCCTCTGGAAAACACCCAAGCCCTTGGAGAACTGCCCGCACCGCTACCGTGGGGGCCGGGACCCTCCTCTGTGTCCTCCTGTGGCCCAGTCCAAGGGGCCTGGGCCTGGCCGGGGCTGCACTGGACCCCAACCACCCTGGCGTGTGGACTCGCTAAAAATCGGCCATTAGATATTGGATTCCAGCGTCATTGAGGTCATTTCACTAATGAGTGCACCGCAAAGAGTTTC